>NW_027488366.1:25757575-26060606 GCF_051014445.1 Colletes latitarsis | reverse complement strand
TGAAACACCCAATTAAACCTGGTCTTGATAAATATTTTAGAGGATAACGCATGTTAGGTCTGGGTTAGGTCTAGGATTTGCCCTCATCAGGCTCATACTTTCGCATATTTCTCATACTTCATGGCTAGATCCTGGGCTGTTTCTGGATTGTATCACGTAGTAATGTGGTACCACGCTGAAACAGTCAATTAAACCTGGTTTCAATCAATATTTTAGAGGATAACGCATGTTAGGCCTCGGTTAGGTCTGGGATTTTCACTCATCAGACTCATACTTTCGCATTCTTCACATACTTGTTGAACTGATCCTGGGTTTTTTCTGGTTTGGATCACGTAGTAATGTGGGACCACACTGAAACAGTTCATTAAGCCTGGTTTCGCTCAATATTTTAGAGGATAACGCATGTTAGGTCTAGGTTAGGTCTGGGATTTGCTCTCATCAGCCTCATTCTTTCGCATATTTCTCATACTTGATGGCTAGATCCTGGGCTTTTTCTGGATTGCATCACGTAGTAATGTAGTACCACACTGAAACAGTCAATGAAACCTGGTTTTCATCAATATTTTAGAGGACAACGCAAGTTAGGTCTAGGTAAGGCCTGAGATTTTCACTGATCAGACTCATACTTTCGCATTCTTCACATACTTGTTGAACGGATCCTTGGTTTTTTCTGGTTTGGATCACGTAGTAATGTGGTATCACACTGAAACAGTCGATTAAACCAGGTTTCGATCAATATTTTTGAGGATAACGCATGTTAGGTCTAGGTTAGGCCTGGGATTTTCACTCATCAGACTCATACTTTCGCATTCTTCACATACTCGTTTGACAGATCCTGGGTTATTTTCTGGTTTGGATCACGTAGTAATGTGGGACCACACTGAAACAGTCAATTAAACCTGGTTTCGATCAATATTTTAGAGAATGTTATGTCTAGGTTAGGTCTGGGATTTGCTCTCATCAGGCTCATTCTTTCGCATATTTCTCATACTTGATGGCTAGATGCTGGGCTTTTTCTGCATTGCATCACGTAGTAATGAAGTACAACACTGAAACAGTCAATTAAACCTGGTTTCCATCATTATCTTAGAGGACAACGCAAGTTAGGTCTGGGATAGGTCTGGGATTTGCCCTCATCAGGCTCATACTTTCCGCGTTTTTCACATACTTGTTGAACAGATCCTGGGTTTTTTCTGGTTTGGATCACGTAGTAGTGTGGGACCACACTGAAACAATCAATTATACCTGATCTTGATAAATATTTTAGAGGATAACGCATGTTAGGTCTGGGATAGGTCTGGGATTTGCCCTCATCAGACTCATACTTTCGCACAGTTCACATACTCGTTGAACAGATCCTGGGTTATTTTCTGGTTTGGATCACATAGTAATGTGGTACCACACTGAAACAGTCGATTAAACCTGGTTGCGATCAATATTTTAGAGGATAACGCAAGTTAAGTCTGGGATTGGTCTGGGATTTGACCTCATCAGACTCACACTTTCGCACAGTTCACATACTCGTTGAACAGATCCTGGGTATTTTCTGGTTTGGATCACGTAGTGATGTGGTACCACACTGAAACAGTCGATTAAACCTGGTTTCGATCAATATTTTAGAGAATAATTCATGTGATGTCTAGGTTAGGTCTGGGATTTGCTCTCATCAGGCTCATTCTTTCGCATATTTCTCATACTTCATGGCTAGATCCTGGGCTGTTTCTGGATTGTATCACGTAGTAATGTGGTACCACGCTGAAACAGTCAATTAAACCTGGTTTCAATCAATATTTTAGAGGATGACGCATGTTAGGCCTCGGTTAGGTCTGGGATTTTCACTCATCAGACTCATACTTTCGCATTCTTCACATACTTGTTGAACTGATCCTGGGTTTTTTCTGGTTTGGATCACGTAGTAATGTGGTACCACACTGAAACAGTCGATTAAACCTGGTTTCAATCAATATTTTAGAGGATAACGCAAGTTAGGTCTGGGATAGGTCTGGGATTTGACCCCATCAGTCTCATACTTTCGCACACTTCACATACTCGTTGAACAGATCCTGGGTTTTTTCTGGTTTGCATCACTTATTAATGTGGGACCACACTGAAACAATCAATTAAACCTGGTCTTGATAAATATTTTAGAGGATAACGCATGTTAGGTCTGGGTTAGGTCTAGGATTTGCCCTCATCAGGCTCATACTTTCGCATATTTCTCATACTTCATGGCTAGATCCTGGGCTGTTTCTGGATTGTATCACGTAGTAATGTGGTACCACGCTGAAACAGTCAATTAAACCTGGTTTCAATCAATATTTTAGAGGATGACGCATGTTAGGCCTCGGTTAGGTCTGGGATTTTCACTCATCAGACTCATACTTTCGCATTCTTCACATACTTGTTGAACGGATCCTGGGTTTTTTCTGGTTTGGATCACGTAGTAATGTGGGACCACACTGAAACAGTTCATTAAACCTGGTTTCACTCAATATTTTAGAGGATAACGCATGTTAGGTCTAGGTTAGGTCTGGGATTTGCTCTCATCAGGCTCATTCTTTCGCATATTTCTCATACTTGATGGCTAGATCCTGGGCTTTTTCTGGATTGCATCACGTAGTAATGTAGTACCACACTGAAACAGTCAATGAAACCTGGTTTTCATCAATATTTTAGAGGACAACGCAAGTTAGGTCTAGGTAAGGCCTGAGATTTTCACTGATCAGACTCATACATTCGCATTCTTCACATACTTGTTGAACGGATCCTGGGTTTTTTCTGGTTTGGATCACGTAGTAATGTGGTATCACACTGAAACAGTCGATTAAACCAGGTTTCGATCAATATTTTTGAGGATAACGCATGTTAGGTCTAGGTTAGGCCTGGGATTTTCACTCATCAGACTCATACTTTCGCATTCTTCACATACTTGTTGAACGGATCCTGGGTTTTTTCTGGTTTGGATCACGTAGTAATGTGGGACCACACTGAAACAGTCAATTAAACCTAGTTTCGCTCAATATTTTAGAGGATAACGCATGTTAGGTCTGGGATAGGTCGGGGATTTGCCCTCATCAGACTCATACTTTCGCACACTTCTCATACTCGTTGATCAGATCCTGGGTTTTTTCTGGTTTGGATCACGTAGTAATGTGGAACTACACTGAAACAATCAATTAAACCTGGTCTTGATAAATATTTTAGAGGATAACGCATGTTAGGCCTCGGTTAGGTCTGGGATTTTCACTGATCAGACTCATACTTTCGCATTCTTCACATACTTGTTGAACGGATCCTGGGTTTTTTCTGGATAGCATCACGTAGTAATGACGTACAACACAGAAACAGTCAATTAAACCTGGTTTCCATCAATATCTTAGAGGACAACGCAAGTTAGGTCTGGGATAGGTCTGGAATTTGCCCTCATCAGGCTCATACTTTCGCGTTTTTCACATACATGTTGAACAGATCCTGGGTTTTTTCTGGTTTGGATCACGTAGTAGTATGGTACCACACTGAAACAGTCCATTAAACCTGGTTTGGATCAATATTTTAGAGGATAACGCATGTTAGGTCTAGGTTAGGTCGGGGAATTTGACTCATCAGACTCATACTTTCGCATTCTTCACATACTTGTTGTACGGATCCCGGGTTTTTTCTGGTTTGGATCACGTAGTAATGTGGGACCACACTGAAGCAGTCAATTAAACCTGGTTTCCATCAATATCTTAGAGGACAACGCAAGTTAGGTCTGGGATAGGTCTGGGATTTGCCCTCATCAGGCTCATACTTTTGCGTTTTTCACATACATGTTGAACAGATCCTGGGTTTTTTCTGGTTTGGATCACGTAGTAGTATGGTACCACACTGAAACAGTCCATTAAACCTGGTTTGGATCAATATTTTAGAGGATAACGCATGTTAGGTCTAGGTTAGGTCTGGGATTTTCACTCATCAGACTCACACTTTCGCATTCTTCACATACTTGTTGAACGGATCCTGGGTTTTTTCTGGTTTGGATCACGTAGTAATGTGGTACCACACTGAAACAGTCGATTAAACCTGGTTTCGATCAATATTTTAGAGGATAACGCAAGTTAAGTCTGGGATTGGTCTGGGATTTGACCTCATCAGACTCACACTTTCGCACACTTCACATACTCGTTGAACAGATCCTGGGTATTTTCTGGTTTGGATCACGTAGTGATGTGGTACCACACTGAAACAGTCGATTAAACCAGGTTTCGATCAATATTTTTGAGGATAACGCATGTTAGGTCTAGGTTAGGCCTGGGATTTTCACTCATCAGACTCATACTTTCGCATTCTTCACATACTTGTTGAACGGATCCTAGGTTTTTTCTGGTTTGGATCACGTAGTAATGTGGGACCACACTGAAACAGTCAATTAAACCTGGTTTCGATCAACATTTTGGAGAATAATTCATGTTAGGTCTAGGTTAGTTCTGGGATTTGCTCTCATCAGGCTCATTCTTTCGCATATTTCTCATACTTGATGGCTAGATCCTGGGCTTTTTCTGGATTGCATCACGTAGTAATGAAGTGCAACACTGAAACAGTCAATTAAACCTGGTTTCTATCAATATCTTAGAGGACAACGCAAGTTAGGTCTGGGATAGGTCTGGCATTTGCCCTCATCAGGCTCATACTTTCGCGTTTTTCACATACTTGTTGAACAGATCCTGGGTTTTTTCTGGTTTGTATCACGTAGTAGTGTGGTACCACACTGAAAGAGTCCATTAAACCTGGTTTGGATCAATATTTTAGAGGATAACGCAAGTTAGGTCTGGGATAGGTCTGGGATTTGACCCCATCAGACTCATACTTTCGCACACTTCACATACTCGTTGAACAGATCCTGGGTTATTTTCTGGTTTGGATAACATAGTAATGTGGTACCACACTGAAAGAGTCGATTAAACCAGGTTTCGATCAATATTTTAGAGAATAATTCATGTGACGTCTAGGTTAGGTCTGGGATTTGCTTTCATCAGGCTCATTCTTTCGCATATTTCTCATACATGTTGAACAGATCCTGGGTTTTTTCTGGTTTGGATCACTTAGTAATGTGGAACCACACTGAAACACCCAATTAAACCTGGTCTTGATAAATATTTTAGAGGATAACGCATGTTAGGTCTGGGTTAGGTCTAGGATTTGCCCTCATCAGGCTCATACTTTCGCATATTTCTCATACTTCATGGCTAGATCCTGGGCTGTTTCTGGATTGTATCACGTAGTAATGTGGTACCACGCTGAAACAGTCAATTAAACCTGGTTTCAATCAATATTTTAGAGGATAACGCATGTTAGGCCTCGGTTAGGTCTGGGATTTTCACTCATCAGACTCATACTTTCGCATTCTTCACATACTTGTTGAACTGATCCTGGGTTTTTTCTGGTTTGGATCACGTAGTAATGTGGGACCACACTGAAACAGTTCATTAAGCCTGGTTTCGCTCAATATTTTAGAGGATAACGCATGTTAGGTCTAGGTTAGGTCTGGGATTTGCTCTCATCAGGCTCATTCTTTCGCATATTTCTCATACTTGATGGCTAGATCCTGGGCTTTTTCTGGATTGCATCACGTAGTAATGTAGTACCACACTGAAACAGTCAATGAAACCTGGTTTTCATCAATATTTTAGAGGACAACGCAAGTTAGGTCTAGGTAAGGCCTGAGATTTTCACTGATCAGACTCATACTTTCGCATTCTTCACATACTTGTTGAACGGATCCTGGGTTTTTTCTGGTTTGGATCACGTAGTAATGTGGTATCACACTGAAACAGTCGATTAAACCAGGTTTCGATCAATATTTTTGAGGATAACGCATGTTAGGTCTAGGTTAGGCCTGGGATTTTCACTCATCAGACTCATACTTTCGCATTCTTCACATACTCGTTTGACAGATCCTGGGTTATTTTCTGGTTTGGATCACGTAGTAATGTGGGACCACACTGAAACAGTCAATTAAACCTGGTTTCGATCAATATTTTAGAGAATGTTATGTCTAGGTTAGGTCTGGGATTTGCGCTCATCAGGCTCATTCTTTCGCATATTTCTCATACTTGATGGCTAGATGCTGGGCTTTTTCTGCATTGCATCACGTAGTAATGAAGTACAACACTGAAACAGTCAATTAAACCTGGTTTCCATCATTATCTTAGAGGACAACGCAAGTTAGGTCTGGGATAGGTCTGGGATTTGCCCTCATCAGGCTCATACTTTCCGCGTTTTTCACATACTTGTTGAACAGATCCTGGGTTTTTTCTGGTTTGGATCACGTAGTAGTGTGGGACCACACTGAAACAATCAATTATACCTGATCTTGATAAATATTTTAGAGGATAACGCATGTTAGGTCTGGGATAGGTCTGGGATTTGCCCTCATCAGACTCATACTTTCGCACAGTTCACATACTCGTTGAACAGATCCTGGGTTATTTTCTGGTTTGGATCACATAGTAATGTGGTACCACACTGAAACAGTCGATTAAACCTGGTTGCGATCAATATTTTAGAGGATAACGCAAGTTAAGTCTGGGATTGGTCTGGGATTTGACCTCATCAGACTCACACTTTCGCACAGTTCACATACTCGTTGAACAGATCCTGGGTATTTTCTGGTTTGGATCACGTAGTGATGTGGTACCACACTGAAACAGTCGATTAAACCTGGTTTCGATCAATATTTTAGAGAATAATTCATGTGATGTCTAGGTTAGGTCTGGGATTTGCTCTCATCAGGCTCATTCTTTCGCATATTTCTCATACTTCATGGCTAGATCCTGGGCTGTTTCTGGATTGTATCACGTAGTAATGTGGTACCACGCTGAAACAGTCAATTAAACCTGGTTTCAATCAATATTTTAGAGGATGACGCATGTTAGGCCTCGGTTAGGTCTGGGATTTTCACTCATCAGACTCATACTTTCGCATTCTTCACATACTTGTTGAACTGATCCTGGGTTTTTTCTGGTTTGGATCACGTAGTAATGTGGTACCACACTGAAACAGTCGATTAAACCTGGTTTCAATCAATATTTTAGAGGATAACGCAAGTTAGGTCTGGGATAGGTCTGGGATTTGACCCCATCAGTCTCATACTTTCGCACACTTCACATACTCGTTGAACAGATCCTGGGTTTTTTCTGGTTTGCATCACTTATTAATGTGGGGCCACACTGAAACAATCAATTAAACCTGGTCTTGATAAATATTTTAGAGGATAACGCATGTTAGGTCTGGGTTAGGTCTAGGATTTGCCCTCATCAGGCTCATACTTTCGCATATTTCTCATACTTCATGGCTAGATCCTGGGCTGTTTCTGGATTGTATCACGTAGTAATGTGGTACCACGCTGAAACAGTCAATTAAACCTGGTTTCAATCAATATTTTAGAGGATGACGCATGTTAGGCCTCGGTTAGGTCTGGGATTTTCACTCATCAGACTCATACTTTCGCATTCTTCACATACTTGTTGAACGGATCCTGGGTTTTTTCTGGTTTGGATCACGTAGTAATGTGGGACCACACTGAAACAGTTCATTAAACCTGGTTTCGCTCAATATTTTAGAGGATAACGCATGTTAGGTCTAGGTTAGGTCTGGGATTTGCTCTCATCAGGCTCATTCTTTCGCATATTTCTCATACTTGATGGCTAGATCCTGGGCTTTTTCTGGATTGCATCACGTAGTAATGTAGTACCACACTGAAACAGTCAATGAAACCTGGTTTTCATCAATATTTTAGAGGACAACGCAAGTTAGGTCTAGGTAAGGCCTGAGATTTTCACTGATCAGACTCATACATTCGCATTCTTCACATACTTGTTGAACGGATCCTGGGTTTTTTCTGGTTTGGATCACGTAGTAATGTGGTATCACACTGAAACAGTCGATTAAACCAGGTTTCGATCAATATTTTAGAGGATAACGCATGTTAGGCCTCGGTTAGGTCTGGGATTTTCACTGATCAGACTCATACTTTCGCATTCTTCACATACTTGTTGAACGGATCCTGGGTTTTTTCTGGATTGCATCACGTAGTAATGACGTACAACACAGAAACAGTCAATTAAACCTGGTTTCCATCAATATCTTAGAGGACAACGCAAGTTAGGTCTGGGATAGGTCTGGAATTTGCCCTCATCAGGCTCATACTTTCGCGTTTTTCACATACATGTTGAACAGATCCTGGGTTTTTTCTGGTTTGGATCACGTAGTAGTATGGTACCACACTGAAACAGTCCATTAAACCTGGTTTGGATCAATATTTTAGAGGATAACGCATGTTAGGTCTAGGTTAGGTCGGGGAATTTGACTCATCAGACTCATACTTTCGCATTCTTCACATACTTGTTGTACGGATCCCGGGTTTTTTCTGGTTTGGATCACGTAGTAATGTGGGACCACACTGAAGCAGTCAATTAAACCTGGTTTCCATCAATATCTTAGAGGACAACGCAAGTTAGGTCTGGGATAGGTCTGGGATTTGCCCTCATCAGGCTCATACTTTTGCGTTTTTCACATACATGTTGAACAGATCCTGGGTTTTTTCTGGTTTGGATCACGTAGTAGTATGGTACCACACTGAAACAGTCCATTAAACCTGGTTTGGATCAATATTTTAGAGGATAACGCATGTTAGGTCTAGGTTAGGTCTGGGATTTTCACTCATCAGACTCACACTTTCGCATTCTTCACATACTTGTTGAACGGATCCTGGGTTTTTTCTGGTTTGGATCACGTAGTAATGTGGTACCACACTGAAACAGTCGATTAAACCTGGTTTCGATCAATATTTTAGAGGATAACGCAAGTTAAGTGTGGGATTGGTCTGGGATTTGACCTCATCAGACTCACACTTTCGCACACTTCACATACTCGTTGAACAGATCCTGGGTATTTTCTGGTTTGGATCACGTAGTGATGTGGTACCACACTGAAACAGTCGATTAAACCAGGTTTCGATCAATATTTTTGAGGATAACGCATGTTAGGTCTAGGTTAGGCCTGGGATTTTCACTCGTCAGGCTCATACTTTCGCATTCTTCACATACTTGTTGAACGGATCCTAGGTTTTTTCTGGTTTGGATCACGTAGTAATGTGGGACCACACTGAAACAGTCAATTAAACCTGGTTTCGATCAACATTTTGGAGAATAATTCATGTTAGGTCTAGGTTAGGTCTGGGATTTGCTCTCATCAGGCTCATTCTTTCGCATATTTCTCATACTTGATGGCTAGATCCTGGGCTTTTTCTGGATTGCATCACGTAGTAATGAAGTGCAACACTGAAACAGTCAATTAAACCTGGTTTCCATCAATATCTTAGAGGACAACGCAAGTTAGGTCTGGGATAGGTCTGGCATTTGCCCTCATCAGGCTCATACTTTCGCGTTTTTCACATACTTGTTGAACAGATCCTGGGTTTTTTCTGGTTTGTATCACGTAGTAGTGTGGTACCACACTGAAAGAGTCCATTAAACCTGGTTTGGATCAATATTTTAGAGGATAACGCAAGTTAGGTCTGGGATAGGTCTGGGATTTGACCCCATCAGACTCATACTTTCGCACACTTCACATACTCGTTGAACAGATCCTGGGTTATTTTCTGGTTTGGATAACATAGTAATGTGGTACCACACTGAAAGAGTCGATTAAACCAGGTTTCGATCAATATTTTAGAGAATAATTCATGTGACGTCTAGGTTAGGTCTGGGATTTGCTTTCATCAGGCTCATTCTTTCGCATATTTCTCATACATGTTGAACAGATCCTGGGTTTTTTCTGGTTTGGATCACTTAGTAATGTGGAACCACACTGAAACACCCAATTAAACCTGGTCTTGATAAATATTTTAGAGGATAACGCATGTTAGGTCTGGGTTAGGTCTAGGATTTGCCCTCATCAGGCTCATACTTTCGCATATTTCTCATACTTCATGGCTAGATCCTGGGCTGTTTCTGGATTGTATCACGTAGTAATGTGGTACCACGCTGAAACAGTCAATTAAACCTGGTTTCAATCAATATTTTAGAGGATAACGCATGTTAGGCCTCGGTTAGGTCTGGGATTTTCACTCATCAGACTCATACTTTCGCATTCTTCACATACTTGTTGAACTGATCCTGGGTTTTTTCTGGTTTGGATCACGTAGTAATGTGGGACCACACTGAAACAGTTCATTAAGCCTGGTTTCGCTCAATATTTTAGAGGATAACGTATGTTAGGTCTAGGTTAGGTCTGGGATTTGCTCTCATCAGGCTCATTCTTTCGCATATTTCTCATACTTGATGGCTAGATCCTGGGCTTTTTCTGGATTGCATCACGTAGTAATGTAGTACCACACTGAAACAGTCAATGAAACCTGGTTTTCATCAATATTTTAGAGGACAACGCAAGTTAGGTCTAGGTAAGGCCTGAGATTTTCACTGATCAGACTCATACTTTCGCATTCTTCACATACTTGTTGAACGGATCCTGGGTTTTTTCTGGTTTGGATCACGTAGTAATGTGGTATCACACTGAAACAGTCGATTAAACCAGGTTTCGATCAATATTTTTGAGGATAACGCATGTTAGGTCTAGGTTAGGCCTGGGATTTTCACTCATCAGACTCATACTTTCGCATTCTTCACATACTCGTTTGACAGATCCTGGGTTATTTTCTGGTTTGGATCACGTAGTAATGTGGGACCACACTGAAACAGTCAATTAAACCTGGTTTCGATCAATATTTTAGAGAATGTTATGTCTAGGTTAGGTCTGGGATTTGCGCTCATCAGGCTCATTCTTTCGCATATTTCTCATACTTGATGGCTAGATGCTGGGCTTTTTCTGCATTGCATCACGTAGTAATGAAGTACAACACTGAAACAGTCAATTAAACCTGGTTTCCATCATTATCTTAGAGGACAACGCAAGTTAGGTCTGGGATAGGTCTGGGATTTGCCCTCATCAGGCTCATACTTTACGCGTTTTTCACATACTTGTTGAACAGATCCTGGGTTTTTTCTGGTTTGGATCACGTAGTAGTGTGGGACCACACTGAAACAATCAATTATAGCTGATCTTGATAAATATTTTAGAGGATAACGCATGTTAGGTCTGGGATAGGTCTGGGATTTGACCCCATCAGACTCATACTTTCGCACACTTCACATACTCGTTGAACAGATCCTGGGTTATTTTCTGGTTTGGATAACATAGTAATGTGGTACCACACTGAAAGAGTCGATTAAACCAGGTTTCGATCAATATTTTAGAGAATAATTCATGTGACGTCTAGGTTAGGTCTGGGATTTGCTTTCATCAGGCTCATTCTTTCGCATATTTCTCATACATGTTGAACAGATCCTGGGTTTTTTCTGGTTTGGATCACTTAGTAATGTGGAACCACACTGAAACACCCAATTAAACCTGGTCTTGATAAATATTTTAGAGGATAACGCATGTTAGGTCTGGGTTAGGTCTAGGATTTGCCCTCATCAGGCTCATACTTTCGCATATTTCTCATACTTCATGGCTAGATCCTGGGCTGTTTCTGGATTGTATCACGTAGTAATGTGGTACCACGCTGAAACAGTCAATTAAACCTGGTTTCAATCAATATTTTAGAGGATAACGCATGTTAGGCCTCGGTTAGGTCTGGGATTTTCACTCATCAGACTCATACTTTCGCATTCTTCACATACTTGTTGAACTGATCCTGGGTTTTTTCTGGTTTGGATCACGTAGTAATGTGGGACCACACTGAAACAGTTCATTAAGCCTGGTTTCGCTCAATATTTTAGAGGATAACGTATGTTAGGTCTAGGTTAGGTCTGGGATTTGCTCTCATCAGGCTCATTCTTTCGCATATTTCTCATACTTGATGGCTAGATCCTGGGCTTTTTCTGGATTGCATCACGTAGTAATGTAGTACCACACTGAAACAGTCAATGAAACCTGGTTTTCATCAATATTTTAGAGGACAACGCAAGTTAGGTCTAGGTAAGGCCTGAGATTTTCACTGATCAGACTCATACTTTCGCATTCTTCACATACTTGTTGAACGGATCCTGGGTTTTTTCTGGTTTGGATCACGTAGTAATGTGGTATCACACTGAAACAGTCGATTAAACCAGGTTTCGATCAATATTTTTGAGGATAACGCATGTTAGGTCTAGGTTAGGCCTGGGATTTTCACTCATCAGACTCATACTTTCGCATTCTTCACATACTCGTTTGACAGATCCTGTGTTATTTTCTGGTTTGGATCACGTAGTAATGTGGGACCACACTGAAACAGTCAATTAAACCTGGTTTCGATCAATATTTTAGAGAATGTTATGTCTAGGTTAGGTCTGGGATTTGCGCTCATCAGGCTCATTCTTTCGCATATTTCTCATACTTGATGGCTAGATGCTGGGCTTTTTCTGCATTGCATCACGTAGTAATGAAGTACAACACTGAAACAGTCAATTAAACCTGGTTTCCATCATTATCTTAGAGGACAACGCAAGTTAGGTCTGGGATAGGTCTGGGATTTGCCCTCATCAGGCTCATACTTTACGCGTTTTTCACATACTTGTTGAACAGATCCTGGGTTTTTTCTGGTTTGGATCACGTAGTAGTGTGGGACCACACTGAAACAATCAATTATACCTGATCTTGATAAATATTTTAGAGGATAACGCATGTTAGGTCTGGGATAGGTCTGGGATTTGCCCTCATCAGACTCATACTTTCGCACAGTTCACATACTCGTTGAACAGATCCTGGGTTATTTTCTGGTTTGGATCACATAGTAATGTGGTACCACACTGAAACAGTCGATTAAACCTGGTTGCGATCAATATTTTAGAGGATAACGCAAGTTAAGTCTGGGATTGGTCTGGGATTTGACCTCATCAGACTCACACTTTCGCACAGTTCACATACTCGTTGAACAGATCCTGGGTATTTTCTGGTTTGGATCACGTAGTGATGTGGTACCACACTGAAACAGTCGATTAAACCTGGTTTCGATCAATATTTTAGAGAATAATTCATGTGATGTCTAGGTTAGGTCTGGGATTTGCTCTCATCAGGCTCATTCTTTCGCATATTTCTCATACTTCATGGCTAGATCCTGGGCTGTTTCTGGATTGTATCACGTAGTAATGTGGTACCACGCTGAAACAGTCAATTAAACCTGGTTTCAATCAATATTTTAGAGGATGACGCATGTTAGGCCTCGGTTAGGTCTGGGATTTTCACTCATCAGACTCATACTTTCGCATTCTTCACATACTTGTTGAACTGATCCTGGGTTTTTTCTGGTTTGGATCACGTAGTAATGTGGTACCACACTGAAACAGTCGATTAAACCTGGTTTCAATCAATATTTTAGAGGATAACGCAAGTTAGGTCTGGGATAGGTCTGGGATTTGACCCCATCAGTCTCATACTTTCGCAAACTTCACATACTCGTTGAACAGATCCTGGGTTTTTTCTGGTTTGCATCACTTATTAATGTGGGACCACACTGAAACAATCAATTAAACCTGGTCTTGATAAATATTTTAGAGGATAACGCATGTTAGGTCTGGGTTAGGTCTAGGATTTGCCCTCATCAGGCTCATACTTTCGCATATTTCTCATACTTCATGGCTAGATCCTGGGCTGTTTCTGGATTGTATCACGTAGTAATGTGGTACCACGCTGAAACAGTCAATTAAACCTGGTTTCAATCAATATTTTAGAGGATGACGCATGTTAGGCCTCGGTTAGGTCTGGGATTTTCACTCATCAGACTCATACTTTCGCATTCTTCACATACTTGTTGAACTGATCCTGGGTTTTTTCTGGTTTGGATCACGTAGTAATGTGGTACCACACTGAAACAGTCGATTAAACCTGGTTTCAATCAATATTTTAGAGGATAACGCAAGTTAGGTCTGGGATAGGTCTGGGATTTGACCCCATCAGTCTCATACTTTCGCAAACTTCACATACTCGTTGAACAGATCCTGGGTTTTTTCTGGTTTGCATCACTTATTAATGTGGGACCACACTGAAACAATCAATTAAACCTGGTCTTGATAAATATTTTAGAGGATAACGCATGTTAGGTCTGGGTTAGGTCTAGGATTTGCCCTCATCAGGCTCATACTTTCGCATATTTCTCATACTTCATGGCTAGATCCTGGGCTGTTTCTGGATTGTATCACGTAGTAATGTGGTACCACGCTGAAACAGTCAATTAAACCTGGTTTCAATCAATATTTTAGAGGATGACGCATGTTAGGCCTCGGTTAGGTCTGGGATTTTCACTCATCAGACTCATACTTACGCATTCTTCACATACTTGTTGAACGGATCCTGGGTTTTTTCTGGTTTGGATCACGTAGTAATGTGGGACCACACTGAAACAGTTCATTAAACCTGGTTTCGCTCAATATTTTAGAGGATAACGCATGTTAGGTCTAGGTTAGGTCTGGGATTTGCTCTCATCAGGCTCATTCTTTCGCATATTTCTCATACTTGATGGCTAGATCCTGGGCTTTTTCTGGATTGCATCACGTAGTAATGTAGTACCACACTGAAACAGTCAATGAAACCTGGTTTTCATCAATATTTTAGAGGACAACGCAAGTTAGGTCTAGGTAAGGCCTGAGATTTTCACTGATCAGACTCATACATTCGCATTCTTCACATACTTGTTGAACGGATCCTGGGTTTTTTCTGGTTTGGATCACGTAGTAATGTGGTATCACACTGAAACAGTCGATTAAACCAGGTTTCGGTCAATATTTTTGAGGATAACGCATGTTAGGTCTAGGTTAGGCCTGGGATTTTCACTCATCAGACTCATACTTTCGCATTCTTCACATACTTGTTGAACGGATCCTGGGTTTTTTCTGGTTTGGATCACGTAGTAATGTGGGACCACACTGAAACAGTCAATTAAACCTAGTTTCGCTCAATATTTTAGAGGATAACGCATGTTAGGTCTGGGATAGGTCGGGGATTTGCCCTCATCAGACTCATACTTTCGCACACTTCACATACTCGTTGATCAGATCCTGGGTTTTTTCTGGTTTGGATCACGTAGTAATGTGGAACTACACTGAAACAATCAATTAAACCTGGTCTTGATAAATATTTTAGAGGATAACGCATGTCAGGTCTGGGTTAGGTCTAGGATTTGCCCTCGTCAGGCTCATACTTCCGCATATTTCTCATACTTCATGGCTAGATCCTGGGCTATTTCTGGATTAGATCACGTAGTAATGTGGTACCACACTGAAACAGTCAATTAAACCTGGTTTCCATCAAACTCTTAGAGGAGAACGCAAGTTAGGTCTGGGATAGGTCTTGGATTTGCCCTCATCAGGCTCATACTTTCGCGTTTTTCACATACTTTTTGAACAGATCCTGGGTTTTTTCTGGTTTGGATCACGTAGTAGTGTGGTACCACACTGAAACAGTCCATTAAACCTGGTTTGGATCAATATTTTAGAGGATAACGCATGTTAGGTCTAGGTTAGGTCTGGGAATTTCACTCATCAGACTCATACTTTCGCACACTTCACATACTCGTTGAACAGATCCTGGGTTATTTTCTGGTTTGGATCACATAGTAATGTGGTACCACACTGAAACAGTCGATTATACCAGGTTTCGACCAATATTTTTGAGGATAACGCATGTTAGGTCTAGGTTAGGCCTGGGATTTTCACTCATCAGGCTCATACTTTCGCATTCTTCGCATACTTGTTGTACGGATCCTGGGTTTTTTCTGGTTTGGATCACGTAGTAATGTGGGACCACACTGAAACAGTCAATTAAACCTGGTTTCGATCAATATTTTTGAGAATAATACATGTTAGGTCTAGGTTAGGTCTGGGATTTGCTCTCATCAGGCTCATACTTTCGCATATTTCTCATACTTGATGGCTAGATGCTGGGCTTTTTCTGGATTGCATCACGTAGTAATGAAGTACAACACAGAAACAGTCAATTAAACCTGGTTTCCATCAATATCTTAGAGGACAACGCAAGTTAGGTCTGGGATAGGTCTGGGATTTGCCCTCATCAGGCTCATACTTTCGCGTTTTTCACATACTTGTTGAACAGATCCTGGGTTTTTTCTGGTTTGGATCACGTAGTAGTGTGGTACCACACTGAAACAGTCCATTAAACCTGGTTTGGATCAATATTTTAGAGCATAACGCATGTTAGGTCTAGGTTAGGTCTGGGATTTTCACTCATCAGACTCATACTTTCGCATTCTTCACATACTTGTTGTACGGATCCCGGGTTTTTTCTGGTTTGGATCACGTAGTAATGTGGGACCACACTGAAACAGTCAATTAAACCTGGTTTCGATAAATATTTTTCAGAATAATACATGTTAGGTCTAGGTTAGGTCTTGGATTTGCTCTCATCAGGCTCATTCTTTCGCATATTTCTCATACTTGATGGCTAGATGCTGGGCTTTTTCTGGATTGCATCACGTAGTTATGAAGTACAACACAGAAACAGTCAATTAAACCTGGTTTCCATCAATATCTTAGAGGACAACGCAAGTTAGGTCTGGGATAGGTCTGGGATTTGCCCTCATCATGCTCATACTTTCGCGTTTTTCACATACATGTTGAACAGATCCTGGGTTTTTTCTGGTTTGGATCACGTAGTAGTGTGGTACCACACTGAAACAGTCCATTAAACCTGGTTTGGATCAATATTTTAGAGGATAACGCATGTTAGGTCTAGGTTAGGTCGGGGATTTTCACTCATCAGGCTCATACTTTCGCATTCTTCACATACTTGTTGAACGGATCCTGGGTTTTTTCTGGTTTGGATCACGTAGTAATGTGGTACCACACTGAAACAGTCGATTAAACCTGGTTTCGATCAATATTTTAGAGGATAACGCATGTTAGGTCTAGGT
The DNA here is from genome assembly GCF_051014445.1 of Colletes latitarsis. Taxonomy (NCBI): domain Eukaryota; kingdom Metazoa; phylum Arthropoda; class Insecta; order Hymenoptera; family Colletidae; genus Colletes; species Colletes latitarsis. Next base: position 26,043,658 of record NW_027488366.1, on the reverse strand, counting down.
TAGCCCTGGGATTTCACTCATCAGACACATACTTTTGCGTTTTTCACATACTTGTTGAACAGATCCTGGGTTTTTTCTGGTTTGGATCACGTAGTAGTGTGGTACCACACTGAAACAGTCCATAAAACCTGGTTTGGATCAATATTTTAGAGGATAACGCATGTTAGGTCTAGGTTAGGTCTGGGATTTTCACTCATCAGACTCATACTTTCGCATTCTTCACATACTTGTTGTACGGATCCTGGGTTTTTTCTGGTTTGGATCACGTAGTAATGAGGGACCACACTGAAACAGTCAATTAAACCTGGTTTCGATCAATAATTTTGAGAATAATACATGTCAGGTCTAGGTTAGGTCTGGGATTTGCTCTCATCAGGCTCATTCTTTCGCATATTTCTCATACTTGATGGCTAGATACTGCGCTTTTTCTGGATTGCATCACGTAGTAATGAAGTACAACACAGAAACAGTCAATTAAACCTGGTTTCCATCAATATCTTAGAGGACAACGCAAGTTAGGTCTGGGATAGGTCTGGTATTTGCCCTCATCAGGCTCTTACTTTCGCGTTTTTCACATACATGGTGAACAGATCCTGGGTTTTTTCTGGTTTGGATCACGTAGTAGTATGGTACCACACTGAAACAGTCCATTAAACCTGGTTTGGTTCAATATTTTAGAGGATAACGCATGTTAGGTCTAGGTTAGGTCGGGGAATTTCACTCATCAGACTCATACTTTCGCATTCTTCACATACTTGTTGTACGGATCCCGGGTTTTTTCTGGTTTGGATCACGTAGTAATGTGGGACCACACTGAAACAGTCAATTAAACCTGGTTTCCATCAATATCTTAGAGGACAACGCAAGTTAGGTCTGGGATAGGTCTGGGATTTGCCCTCATCAGGCTCATACTTTTGCGTTTTTCACATACATGTTGAACAGATCCTGGGTTTTTTCTGGTTTGGATCACCTAGTAGTATGGTACCACACTGAAACAGTCCATTAAACCTGGTTTGGATCAATATTTTAGAGGATAACGCATGTTAGGTCTAGGTTAGGTCTGGGATTTTCACTCATCAGACTCATACTTTCGCATTCTTCACATACTTGTTGAACGGATCCTGGGTTTTTTCTGGTTTGGATCACGTAGTAATGTGGGCCCACACTGAAACAATCATTTAAACCTGGTCTTGATAAATATTTTAGAGGATAACGCAAGTTAGGTCTGGGATAGGTCAGGGATTTGACCTCATCAGACTCATAATTTCGCACACTTCACATACTCCTTGAACAGATCCTGTGTTATTTTCTGGTTTGGATCACATAGTAATGTGGTACCACACTGAAACAGTCGATTAAACCAGGTTTCGATGAATATTTTAGAGAATAATTCATGTTAGGTCTAGGTTAGGTCTGGGATTTGCTCTCATCAGGCTCATTCTTTCGCATATTTCTCATACTTGATGGCTAGATCCTGGGCTTTTTCTGGATTGCATGACGTAGTAATGAAGTACAACACTGAAACAGTCAATTAAACCTGGTTTCCATCAATATTTTAGAGAATAACGCATGTTAGGTCTGGATTAGGTCTAGGATTTGCCCTCATCAGGCTCATATTTTCGCATATTTCTCATACTTCATGGCTAGATCCTGGGCTATTTCTGGATTGGATCACGTAGTAATGTGGTACCACACTGAAAGAGTCCATTAAACCTGGTTTGGATCAATATTTTAGAGGAGAACGCATGTTAGGTCTGGGTTAGGTCTAGGATTTGCCCTCGTCAGGCTCATACTTTCGCATATTTCTCATACTTCATGGCTAGATCCTGGGCTGTTTCTGGATTGTATCACGTAGTAATGTGGTACCACGCTGAAACAGTCAATTAAACCTGGTTTCAATCAAAATTTTAGAGGATAACGCATGTTAGGCCTCGGTTAGGTCTGGGATTTTCACTGATCAGACTCATACTTTCGCATTCTTCACATACTTGTTGAACGGATCCTGGGTTTTTTCTGGTTTGGATCACGTAGTAATGTGGTACCACACTGAAACAGTCCATTAAACCTGGTTTGGATCAATATTTTAGAGGATAACGCATGTTAGGTCTAGGTTAGGTCTGGGAATTTCACTCATCAGACTCATACTTTCGCACACTTCACATACTCGTTGAACAGATCCTGGGTTATTTTCTGGTTTGGATCACATAGTAATGTGGTACCACACTGAAACAGTCGATTATACCAGGTTTCGACAAATATTTTTGAGGATAACGCATGTTAGGTCTAGTTTAGGCCTGGGATTTTCACTCATCAGGCTCATACTTTCGCATTCTTCGCATACTTGTTGTACGGATCCTGGGTTTTTTCTGGTTTGGATCACGTAGTAATGTGGGACCACACTGAAACAGTCAATTAAACCTGGTTTCGATCAATATTTTTGAGAATAATACATGTTAGGTCTAGGTTAGGTCTGGGATTTGCTCTCATCAGGCTCATTCTTTCGCATATTTCTCATACTTGATGGCTAGATCCTGGGCTTTTTCTGGATTGCATCTCGTAGTAATGAAGTGCAACACTGAAGCAGTCAATTAAACCTGGTTTCCATCAATATCTTAGAGGACAACGCAAGTTAGGTCTGGGATAGGTCTGGGGCTTGCCCTCATCACGCTCATACTTTCGCGTTTTTCACATACTTGTTGAACAGATCCTGGGTTTTTTCTGGTTTGGATCACGTAGTAGTGTGGTACCACACTGAAACAGTCCATTAAACCTGGTTTGGATCAATATTTTAGAGCATAACGCATGTTAGGTCTAGGTTAGGTCTGGGATTTTCACTCATCAGACTCATACTTTCGCATTCTTCACATACTTGTTGTACGGATCCCGGGTTTTTTCTGGTTTGGATCACGTAGTAATGTGGGACCACACTGAAACAGTCAATTAAACCTGGTTTCGATAAATATTTTTCAGAATAATACATGTTAGGTCTAGGTTAGGTCTTGGATTTGCTCTCATCAGGCTCATTCTTTCGCATATTTCTCATACTTGATGGCTAGATGCTGGGCTTTTTCTGGATTGCATCACGTAGTTATGAAGTACAACACAGAAACAGTCAATTAAACCTGGTTTCCATCAATATCTTAGAGGACAACGCAAGTTAGGTCTGGGATAGGTCTGGGATTTGCCCTCATCATGCTCATACTTTCGCGTTTTTCACATACATGTTGAACAGATCCTGGGTTTTTTCTGGTTTGGATCACGTAGTAGTGTGGTACCACACTGAAACAGTCCATTAAACCTGGTTTGGATCAATATTTTAGAGGATAACGCATGTTAGGTCTAGGTTAGGTCGGGGATTTTCACTCATCAGGCTCATACTTTCGCATTCTTCACATACTTGTTGAACGGATCCTGGGTTTTTTCTGGTTTGGATCACGTAGTAATGTGGTACCACACTGAAACAGTCGATTAAACCTGGTTTCGATCAATATTTTAGAGGATAACGCATGTTAGGTCTAGGTTAGCCCTGGGATTTCACTCATCAGACACATACTTTTGCGTTTTTCACATACTTGTTGAACAGATCCTGGGTTTTTTCTGGTTTGGATCAGGTAGTAGTGTGGTACCACACTGAAACAGTCCATAAAACCTGGTTTGGATCAATATTTTAGAGGATAACGCATGTTAGGTCTAGGTTAGGTCTGGGATTTTCACTCATCAGACTCATACTTTCGCATTCTTCACATACTTGTTGTACGGATCCTGGGTTTTTTCTGGTTTGGATCACGTAGTAATGAGGGACCACACTGAAACAGTCAATTAAACCTGGTTTCGATCAATATTTTTGAGAATAATACATGTCAGGTCTAGGCTAGGTCTGGGATTTGCTCTCATCAGGCTCATTCTTTCGCATATTTCTCATACTTGATGGCTAGATGCTGCGCTTTTTCTGGATTGCATCACGTAGTAATGAAGTACAACACAGAAACAGTCAATTAAACCTGGTTTCCATCAATATCTTAGAGGACAACGCAAGTTAGGTCTGGGATAGGTCTGGTATTTGCCCTCATCAGGCTCTTACTTTCGCGTTTTTCACATACATGTTGAACAGATCCTGGGTTTTTTCTGGTTTGGATCACGTAGTAGTATGGTACCACACTGAAACAGTCCATTAAACCTGGTTTGGTTCAATATTTTAGAGGATAACGCATGTTAGGTCTAGGTTAGGTCGGGGAATTTCACTCATCAGACTCATACTTTCGCATTGTTCACATACTTGTTGTACGGATCCCGGGTTTTTTCTGGTTTGGATCACGTAGTAATGTGGGACCACACTGAAACAGTCAATTAAACCTGGTTTCCATCAATATCTTAGAGGACAACGCAAGTTAGGTCTGGGATAGGTCTGGGATTTGCCCTCATCAGGCTCATACTTTTGCGTTTTTCACATACATGTTGAACAGATCCTGGGTTTTTTCTGGTTTGGATCACCTAGTAGTATGGTACCACACTGAAACAGTCCATTAAACCTGGTTTGGATGAATATTTTAGAGGATAACGCATGTTAGGTCTAGGTTAGGTCTGGGATTTTCACTCATCAGACTCATACTTTCGCATTCTTCACATACTTGTTGAACGGATCCTGGGTTTTTTCTGGTTTGGATCACGTAGTAATGTGGGCCCACACTGAAACAATCATTTAAACCTGGTCTTGATAAATATTTTAGAGGATAACGCAAGTTAGGTCTGGGATAGGTCAGGGATTTGACCTCATCAGACTCATAATGTCGCACACTTCACATACTCCTTGAACAGATCCTGTGTTATTTTCTGGTTTGGATCACATAGTAATGTGGTACCACACTGAAACAGTCGATTAAACCAGGTTTCGATGAATATTTTAGAGAATAATTCATGTTAGGTCTAGGTTAGGTCTGGGATTTGCTCTCATCAGGCTCATTCTTTCGCATATTTCTCATACTTGATGGCTAGATCCTGGGCTTTTTCTGGATTGCATGACGTAGTAATGAAGTACAACACTGAAACAGTCAATTAAACCTGGTTTCCATCAATATTTTAGAGAATAACGCATGTTAGGTCTAGGTTAGGGCTGGGATTTGCTCTCATCAGGCTCATTCTTTCGCATATTTCTCATACTTGATGGCTAGATGCTGGGCTTTTTCTGGATTGCATCACGTAGTAATGAAGTACAACACAGAAACAGTCAATTAAACCTGGTTTCCATCAATATCTTAGAGGACAACGCAAGTTAGGTCTGGGATAGGTCTGGGATTTGCCCTCATCAGGCTCATACTTTCGCGTTTTTCACATACATGTTGAACAGATCCTGGGTTTTTTCTGGTTTGGATCACGTAGTAGTGTGGTACCACACTGAAACAGTCCATTAAACCTGGTTTGGATCAATATTTTAGAGGATAACGCATGTTAGGTCTAGGTTAGGTCGGGGATTTTCACTCATCAGACTCATACTTTCGCATTCTTCACATACTTGTTGTACGGATCCCGGGTTTTTTCTGGTTTGGATCACGTAGTAATGTGGTACCACACTGAAACAGTCGATTAAACCTGGTTTCAATCAATATTTTAGAGGATAACGCAAGTTAGGTCTGGGATAGGTCTGGGATTTGACCCCATCAGTCTCATACTTTCGCACACTTCACATACTCGTTGAACAGATCCTGGGTTTTTTCTGGTTTGCATCACTTAGTAATGTGGGACCACACTGAAACAATCAATTAAACCTGGTCTTGATAAATATTTTAGAGGATAACGCATGTTAGGTCTGGGTTAGGTCTAGGATTTGCCCTCATCAGGCTCATACTTTCGCATATTTCTCATACTTCATGGCTAGATCCTGGGTTTTTTCTGGTTTGGATCACGTAGTAGTGTGGTACCACACTGAAACAGTCCATTAAACCTGGTTTGGATCAATATTTTAGAGGATAACGCATGTTAGGTCTAGGTTAGGTCTGGGAATTTCACTCATCAGACTCATACTTTTTTTTTTTTTTTTTTTTTTTTTTTTTTTTTTTTTTTTGTCGTGGGGAAAATCTTCGAAAGACTCCCTCCCACCTCCTTGGGGAGAGGTGGGAGGGGTGTGTGGGATTCCCCGCGCCCGTACAACGACAGGCGCGGGACCTACCCACTAAAAACCCCACGGTGACCCTTCGGCACGCTTTGGGAGGATACCGGGAATCGCTCGAAGCATTCTTCCGGTATCCTCCCCGTGCCCGCGCTTTCGCGCCCATCCCCCGGGGGGACAATCGGTCCCCCCAGTAGACACACTGCCTCATAGCGGCGGGACGGGGCCACTCCATCCCGCCGCTATCCGTCCCGGGGCCGCGTTTAGTGGCGGCTGCGAGCCCCAACTCGCAACCGCCCGCGACCCCGTTTCCACCCCTCGGCGGCCGGGCGTTCATGGCCGCACCAGACCGCCGAGGGTGCCTCCCCTTGCGTCGGACCGGTAGGGGGAGGCACTCCTACCCCCAACCGGTCCGACCCGGCGCCACCTGGCGGGAGGAGGGTCCCCTCAGGACCCCCATCCCAGCCTAGGTCATCCGCCACGCCGAGGCGGCCGCCCGTGACGCCTCGCGACCGGGCGACGACCTCGGGCCAGTGCACGAGCGTGAGCTTCAGCGCGCCGCTGAAGCTCGCGCTCCCTCCCCGCGGCCTCCTTCTGCAACATTACGTTCTCGCAGAAGGAGGCCACGGCCCTCCACTTCTCCTCGCTGCCGAGCATGGCGCGCACCACGCCCGGCAGCGAGACATCCCGCCCGACGACGCCGACCAGGACACGGCGCTCCCCCTCCCTCGCGGGGCATACCTCCAGGGTATGATCCGCCGTGTCCTGCTCAGCGTGGCAGTGGCAGCAACGCGCCGTCGGCTCCTTCCCTATCCGGCACAGGTATCTTCCGAAGCTGCCATGCCCGGAAAATACCTGTGCCAGCCGGTAGGTGTGGCTGCCATGGCCTCTGTCCAGCCACTCCTTCAGGAGTGGCCGAACAGCCCCGACAGTCCGGTGCCCCGCGGTTGGCAGAGCCAGCCGCTCCTGCCACGCGAGCAACACGGACTGCCGGGCCTGGCGCTTCAAATCGCCCCAAGCAGGTTCCTGCCCGCCCGGGACCGCCCCCACCACCGCGCGACGGTCGACGCAGTGCCGGTACATCACCGCGTGCGACCGCGCGAGCAGGTCCATGGGCGGCATCCCCGCTAGAACCGTCGCCGCCTCATGTGACATGGTCCGATACCCGCGGACGACCCTGAGCGCCATGCGCCTCTGCACCCGACGCAGCATAGTCATGCTGCGCCGGGAGGCAGCCAGGTCGTCCGCCCAGACGGGGGCCCCGTATAGGGCCACCGACTGGACCATTGCCACATAGAGGCGACGAACTCGGCCCGCCGGGCCCCCCAAGTTGGGCAGGATCCGGCCCAGAGCCGCAACCATCCTTTCCAACCGGGGGACCAGGCAGCGGAAATGCTTCTCGAAACGCCAGTGGCTATCGAGGATCAGCCCCAGATACCTGATCTGGGGCTTCACCTCGATGTCAGCCCCACCCACCCGAATCAGAGGGGGTGGCGGATCCTGCCGAGGTGAATGAAACGCAATCACCTCGGTCTTATGGACCGCCACCGTCATCCCCATCCCCCTGATCTGGTCGACGACGCGTTGCGACCCCTCCTCCGCGCGACGCATGGCCCTCCCCCAGTGCGCCCCGACGGCCAGCACCAGTGTGTCATCCGCATAACACACCGTGCTGACGCCGTCGGGGAGGCCGGCCCGCAACACCGAGTCGTACGCGATGTTCCACAGGAGTGGCCCGAGGACCGACCCCTGCGGAACACCGCAGTACACCTCTCTCCGCATATCACCATCCCGGCCCGGATACTCGATCCACCAGCCGCGGAGATAATCCCCGACGACCGCCCTGAGACAAGGGGGGACTCGATGATATTCGAGCCCCCTCCTTATCTCTTCCCAGGGGAGGGTGTTAAAGGCATTGGCAATATCCAAGGATATTGCCAATGCCACCCCTCCCCGGGAGACGGCCGCCTCCGAGAGGGCCCTCACACGACCTATCGCGTCGATAGTCGATCGGCCCCCCCGGAAACCGAACTGGCAGTCGGCCAGACCGGGATCACCCCGCGACAGGTGCTCGACGAGGCGGGCAGCAATCACACGCTCGAAGAGCTTGCCCACCTCGTCGAGGAGACAAATGGGCCGGTATGCGGAGGGAGACTCCGCGGGCCGACCCTCCTTCCGGAGGAGGACCATCCTCGCCACCTTCCAACTGGGGGGGAATCGCCCGTCCCTCAGGCAGCGGTCGAACAACCGCCTGAGGTCGGCCCCAAGGACGCCCTGGGTCAAGACCCAAACCCGGCCGGGCACACCATCCGGACCCGGGGCCGTGTTACGAACCCCGAGCCGTCTGATGGCCGCTGCCAGCTCCTCCTGCGTGACCCCCAGCTCGGCCGTCCACTCCACTGGGACAGCCGCCGCCGCCGGAGGACGCGGTCCCCTCTCCCCAATTGGGAAGAGTGTATTGACCACGTCCTCCAGCAGCCGGGTGTCAAGACCCTCGGTGACGGGGGGCGCCCACGGGCGGAGCTTATTCAGCACCACCTTATATGGGCGCCCCCATGGATCGTCATCAAGGGTCTGGAGGAGCTCCTTCCATGCCTGGGTCTTGGCCCGTTTGATGGCGACCTGCAGAGCAACCCGCGCCACGCGGTATGCTCCATACAGGTCATCAGCTGCCCTCGCTCGCGCCACGCCGTCGCCTGTACGTTGACGACGGCGCGCGCGGGTGTACTGGCGTCGGGCGCGGACAATCGCGACTCGCAACTCCGCGATCGCGTCCGACCACCAGTACACCGCCCGGCGAGGAGAAGCCCGCCCGACCCGAGGCATCCCCGCGTCGCAAATACCCGCGACCAATGCTCCGAGCCGGGCGACCTCCTCCTCTATGCTCGGCAACTCGGCCGCTCCCTGCGGCCAAGTTGCAGCGAGGGCAGCTGCCATCAGGGCGTCCTTGTCCAGGCGCCGAAGCGCCCAGCGGCGTGGTGGGGTGCCACGCAGGCGGCCGTGTCGGGATGCACTCGCGGCGGCAGAGACCTCCATCCGGATGTACCGGTGATCGGAGAGTGTCTCTGCCCCCGCGACCACGTGCCAACCCGACACCATGCGCACGGCGTTGGGGGTCGCGAATCCAACATCCACGATGGACCCCCCATATCGCCGCACGCATGTGTGCTCCGACCCCCGGTTCAATACCCGGAGGTCGAGCCCCGCCGCCCAATCGCCCAGGATCCCGCCGCGAACGGAGGTCCTGGGGGATCCCCAAGCCACCGACTTGGCATTAAAATCCCCCAGGACCAGCACCGGCCGGGCCGCGTAGCGCTGCACGCATGCCGCGACCTCGGCCAAGTACAGCTCGAACGCAGGGTGACCGCTACGGGGCGAAATGTAGCACCCCACCACAGCGACTCCCCCCCAGTCCACGGCGCCGAATCCCCGACCGCGCTCCAACAAGGAGAACGGTGGGGACCCGTCGCCCCCTCCCCATACCGTCGCCACCAAGCCGTCCGCGTCGCCCACCCAATGAGGGTGATCAGGGACGCGGTACGGCTCGGCGGCGACCGCTAGGCCAACGCCCCACTCCGCGAGGACTTGGGACATCAAGTCCTGTGCCGCGCGGCAGTGGTTGAGGTTGGCCTGGAGGAGGAGGCGGGGCGGCATTAATTAATGGCCGCGCCAGCCTCCTCCCGGCCGTCCGTCCCCGTAGCACCGTCCACCTCCATGGAGGACGATGCCACCGCCCTCGGCACCGGAGCCGGTGCAGCCCGCCTCTTCCTCTCCTTCCGGGAGGGGGGGGGGAGCACTTCTTGCTCCCCACCCTGTGATCGGCTGGCCTCCCCATGTCCGCACACAGCGGGCAGTGGGGGGCCGCCGAGCACTGGCTCGCACGGTGCTCTTTGGCACCGCAGCGGTAACACTGACCGCTGCGGTCCACCGGCGAGGTGCACCACTGCCTCACGTGCCCCAATTCGAGGCAGCGGTGACACTGGAGCGGGCGCGGCGCGAGGATTTCCACTCGCGCCGAAACCCACCCCACCAACACCCTCCCGGATTCCGCCACCTTACGGGCGGCGGAGAGGGGGCACCGGGCCCACACCGACCCGAGGCCGGAGGGCGACCTGCGGATCTCTCCGATCCGCAGGTCCTCCACAGGACAGTCCCCCGCCCTCGCAAGGGCACGGGACACATCCTGTGCGCTGACCGAGTCGTCCAGCCCACAAACGCGCATCTCCGTGCGCTTCGTGGGCCGGGCGACCCGGACACCTCTTTCGCCCAGCTGCTCCCGGAGCCTCTGGGCGAGACGATCCGCCTTCGCGCCACCTTCTGCACCGGGGATCTCCAGCAAGAGACCCCCGGTCACGGCCCTCTTCGCCCTCACGGAGGCGATGCCCAGCTCTTCCAGGGAGATATTCTCCCTGGCGAGCCGCATCGCCTCCGCGAGGGTCAGGTCGCCCCCCTGCGCAACGGTCAGCGTCACCACTGCCGTTTTTGGGGGACGACCTGGTCATGCCTTCCCGACCTTCGCGGCCTTTACCTTGGCCGCCGGCGGCGGAGGCGGAGGCCGCGGTTGCGAGGCCTTCCTCGCCGCCCGCTTCGCCTTCCGCCCCACCACCTCACTCCACGCCACCCCCCCTTGGGAGGGTGCCGTGGAGGACGCGACCACAGCGACCACGGGTACACCACCCCCCTTGGGGGTCGCGACCCGGGGCCCTGGTGCCGCAACGCTGGGCGGAGCCTTCACTCCGCCCTTCTTTGCCTTCCCCGACTGTACCGGAACAGGTCGGGGAGGCACCGCCTTCCTGCTGACCGCTCTTCCGGCGAGGAGCTCCTCCCGGAAGGCGGCCAGCTTGCCATCAATCATGTCCCCAATCCTCCTCAGAAGATCGTCTTCTGAGGAGGACGGGGACTTCTTCACGGGCGGAGTGCGGGTGGAGGGGCCCGCGGTGCCCCGCACCACTGCCGCCGCACTCCGCTTATTTACCTCCGCCGAGGGACGCGGCGGTGGAGGAGGAGGGAGGATGGGAGGGAGGGCCGCGCTGTTCCACAGCGCCTCTGCCCTCCTCCTCCCCTGTCGCTCCTCCTCCAACAGGAGCTGCAGACGGGCGTTCCGCCCTCTGAGCTCCCGCGCCGCCTCCCTCATTTCCTCCGCCGCGGCCTTCAGGGCCTCCGCGCCACCGCTTTTCTGCCCCTTAAAGGCGCAGGCAGCGGCGACTTTCTCCACCCGCCTCAGGGACGAGGAGATCCTCTCCGATATCTCCTCGGTCACCTCGTCCCTGAGGCAACTCAGCCTCACCGACGGGCTCATCGCCCCGCCCACCTCGACGACGGCCTGCCCCGCCCTCTTCCTTTTAGAGCCTATGAGGCTCCTGGTGGAGGAGAAGGACGAGACTGACGCAGTCTCGTCGTCCTCCTCCACCTTCCACGAAGCCGGGCCAGGCGCTGGAGGCGGCGCGAGCGCCGTCACTCCAGTCCCAACACCGCCTTCGTCCTCCCCCTCTGACTTACCCCGTCCCATCCCCGTTTTAATATTGAACTCCATAATATTCCCACGAGCAGGTCGGAAGAAAAGGTCCGCCCGGGCAGAGCCGCCTTACCCGGGTAAGCCTATATACTCCGGGGGTTCGGCAGGTTCCCCGGAGGTGGTCGCTTGGGATTGGGCCTTCTCCCCCAACCATGCATCCCATCGCCGCGCACCATAGCTTAGGATTGGAGGGCGATTTTATAGAGTCGCCATACTCGTGGCCCAGGCGGTTAAGCCAAGACCCCCGTTCCTCCTGCCGTCACGTACCATTCACAAAACCAATAGGGAATTGTGAATGGGTCGTTGTGACGACAAACAGGAGGCTTACGGTGTGTGTATGACTCGGGTACCCCGGGTTCGTTAAGCCCGTACTGCAGCTGAAAGGCTGGCAGCCCCTGAGGGGATCAGACTCATACTTTCGCATTCTTCACATACTTGTTGAACGGATCCTGGGTTTTTTCTGGTTTGGATCACGTACTAATGTGGGACCACACTGAAACAGTTCATTAAACCTGGTTTCGCTCAATATTTTAGAGGATAACGCATGTTAGGTCTAGGTTAGGGCTGGGATTTGCTCTCATCAGGCTCATTCTTTCGCATATTTCTCATACTTGATGGCTAGATGCTGGGCTTTTTCTGGATTGCATCACGTAGTAATGAAGTACAACACAGAAACAGTCAATTAAACCTGGTTTCCATCAATATCTTAGAGGACAACGCAAGTTAGGTCTGGGATAGGTCTGGGATTTGCCCTCATCAGGCTCATACTTTCGCGTTTTTCACATACATGTTGAACAGATCCTGGGTTTTTTCTGGTTTGGATCACGTAGTAGTGTGGTACCACACTGAAACAGTCCATTAAACCTGGTTTGGATCAATATTTTAGAGGATAACGCATGTTAGGTCTAGGTTAGGTCGGGGATTTTCACTCATCAGACTCATACTTTCGCATTCTTCACATACTTGTTGTACGGATCCCGGGTTTTTTCTGGTTTGGATCACGTAGTAATGTGGGACCACACTGAAACAGTCAATTAAACCTGGTTTCGATCAATATTTTTGAGAATAATACATGTTAGGTCTAGGTTAGGTCTTGGATTTGCTCTCATCAGGCTCATTCTTTCGCATATTTGTCATACTTGATGGCTAGATGCTGGGCTTTTTCTGGATTGCATCAGGTAGTAATGAAGTACAACACAGAGACAGTCAATTAAACCTGGTTTCCATCAATATCTTAGAGGACAACGCAAGTTAGGTCTGGGATAGGTCTGGGATTTGCCCTCATCAGGCTCATACTTTCGCGTTTTTCACATACATGTTGAACAGATCCTGGGTTTTTTCTGGTTTGGATCACGTAGTAGTGTGGTACCACACTGAAACAGTCGATTAAACCTGGTTTGGATCAATATTTTAGAGGATAACGCATGTTAGGTCTAGGTTAGGTCGGGGATTTTCACTCCTCAGACTCATACTTTCGCATTCTTCACATACTTGTTGAACGGATCCTGGGTTTTTTCTGGTTTGGATCACGTAGTAATGTGGTACCACACTGAAACAGTCGATTAAACCTGGGTTCGATCAATATTTTTGAGAATAATACATGTTAGGTCTAGGTTAGGTCTGGGATTTGCTCTCATCAGGCTCATTCTTTCGCATATTTCTCATACTTGATGGCTAGATGCTGGGCTTTTTCTGGATTGCAACACGTAGTAATGAAGTACAACACAGAAACAGTCAATTAAACCTGGTTTCGATCAATATTTTAGAGGATAACGCAAGTTAGGTCTGGTTTAGGTCTGGGATTTGCCCTCATCAGGCTCATACTTTCGCGTTTTTCACATACATGTTGAGAGATCCTGGGTTTTTTCTGGTTTGGATCACGTAGTAGTGTGGTACCACACTGAAGCAGTCCATTAAACCTGGTTTGGATCAATATTTTAGAGGATAACGCATGTTAGGTCTAGGTTAGGTCGGGGATTTTCACTCATCAGACTCATACTTTCGCATTCTTCACATACTTGTTGAACGGATCCTGGGTTTTTTCTGGTTTGGATCACGTAGTAATGTGGTACCACACTGAAACAGTCGATTAAACCTGGTTTCGATCAATATTTTAGAGGATAACGCATGTTAGGTCTAGGTTAGCCCTGGGATTTTCACTCATCAGACTCATACTTTTGCGTTTTTCACATACTTGTTGAACAGATCCTGGGTTTTTTCTGGTTTGGATCACGTAGTAGTGTGGTACCACACTGAAACAGTCCATTAAACCTGGTTTGGATCAATATTTTAGAGGATAACGCATGTTAGGTCTATGTTAGGTCTGGGATTTTCACTCATCAGACTCATACTTTCGCATTCTTCACATACTTGTTGAACGGATCCTGGGTTTTTTCTGGTTTGGATCACGTAGTAATGTGGGCCCACACTGAAACAATCATTTAAACCTGGTCTTGATAAATATTTTAGAGGATAACGCAAGTTAGGTCTGGGATAGGTCAGGGATTTGACCTCATCAGACTCATAATTTCGCACACTTCACATAGTCCTTGAACAGATCCTGGGTTATTTTCTGGTTTGGATCACATAGTAATGTGGTACCACACTGAAACAGTCGATTAAACCAGGTTTCGATCAATATTTTAGGGAATAATTCATGTTAGGTCTAGGTTAGGTCAAGGATTTGCTCTCATCAGGCTCATTCTTTCGCATATTTCTCATACTTGATGGCTAGATCCTGGACTTTTTCTGGATTGCATCACGTAGTAATGAAGTACAACACTGAAACAGTCAATTAAACCTGGTTTCGATCAATATTTTAGAGAATAATTCATATTAGGTCTGGGATAGGTCTGGGATTTGACCCCATCATTCTCATACTTTCGCACACTTCACATACTCGTTGATACAGATCCTGGGTTTTTTCTGGTTTGGATCACGTAGTAATGTGGTACCACACTGAAAGAGTCCATTAAACCTGGTTTGGATCAATATTTTAGAGGATAACGCATGTTAGGTCTGGGTTAGGTCTAGGATTTGCCCTCATCAGGCTCATACTTTCGCATATTTCTCATACTTCATGGCTAGATCCTGGGCTGTTTCTGGATTGTATCACGTAGTACTGTGGTACCACGCTGAAACAGTCAATTAAACCTGGTTTCAATCAATATTTTAGAGGATAACGCATGTTAGGCCTCGGTTAGGTCTGGGATTTTCACTCATCAGACTCATACTTTCGCATTCTTCACATACTTGTTGAACTGATCCTGGGTTTTTTCAGGTTTGGATCACGTAGTAATGTGGGACCACACTGAAACAGTTCATTAAACCTGGTTTCGCTCAATATTCTAGAGGATAACGCAAGTTAGGTCTGGGATAGGTCTGGGATTTGACCCCATCACTCTCATACTTTCGCACACTTCACATACTCGTTGATACAGATCCTGGGTTTTTTCTGGTTTGCATCACTTAGTAATGTGGGACCACACTGAAACAATCAATTAAACCTGGTCTTGATAAATATTTTAGAGGATAACGCATGTTAGGTCTGGGTTAGGTCTAGGATTTGCCCTCATCAGGCTCATACTTTCGCATATTTCTCATACTTCATGGCTAGATCCTGGGCTGTTTCTGGTTTGTATCACGTAGTAATGTGGTACCACGCTGAAACAGTCAATTAAACCTGGTTTCAATCAATATTTTAGAGGATGACGCATGTTAGGCCTCGGTTCGGTCTGGGATTTTCATTCATCAGACTCATACTTTCGCATTCTTCACATACTTGTTGAACGGATCCTGGGTTTTTTCTGGTTTGGATCAGGTAGTAATGTGGGACCACACTGAAACAGTTCATTAAACCTGGTTTCGCTCAATATTTTAGAGGATAACGCATGTTAGGTCTAGGTTAGGTCTGGGATTTGCTCTCATCAGGCTCATTCTTTCGCATATTTCTCATACTTGATGGCTAGATCCTGGGCTTTTTCTGGATTGCATCACGTAGTAATGTAGTACCACACTGAAACAGTCAATGAAACCTGGTTTTCATCAATATTTTAGAGGACAACGCAAGTTAGGTCTAGGTAAGGCCTGAGATTTTCACTGATCAGACTCATACTTTCGCATTCTTCACATACTTGTTGAACGGATCCTGGGTTTTTTCTGGTTTGGATCACGTAGTAATGTGGTACCACACTGAAACAGTCGATTAAACCTGGTTTCGATCAATATTTTAGAGGATAACGCAAGTTAAGTCTGGGATTGGTTTGGGATTTGACCTCATCAGACTCATACTTTCGCACACTTCACATACTCGTTTGACAGATCCTGGGTTATTTTCTGGTTTGGATCACGCAGTAATGTGGGACCACACTGAAACAGTCAATTAAACCTGGTTTCGATCAATATTTTAGAGAATGTTATGTCTAGGTTAGGTCTGGGATTTGCTCTCATCAGGCTCATTCTTTCGCATATTTCTCATACTTGATGGCTAGATGTTGGGCTTTTTCTGGATTGCATCACGTAGTAATGAAGTACAACACTGAAACAGTCAATTAAACCTGGTTTCCATCGTTATCTTAGAGGACAACGCAAGTTAGGTCTGGGATAGGTCTGGGATTTGCCCTCATCAGGCTCATACTTTCCGCGTTTTTCACATACTTGTTGAACAGATCCTGGGTTTTTTCTGGTTTGGATCACGTAGTAGTGTGGGACCACTCTGGAACAATCAATTAAACCTGATCTTGATAAATATTTTAGAGGATAACGCATGTTAGGTCTGGGATAGGTCTGGGATTTGCCCTCATCAGACTCATACTTTCGCACAGTTCACATACTCGTTGAACAGATCCTGGGTTATTTTCTGGTTTGGATCACATAGTAATGTGGTACCACACTGAAACAGTCAATTAAACCTGGTTTCCATCGTTATCTTAGAGGACAACGCAAGTTAGGTCTGGGATAGGTCTGGGATTTGCCCTCATCAGGCTCATACTTTCCGCGTTTTTCACATACTTTTTGAACAGATCCTGGGTTTTTTCTGGTTTGGATCACGTAGTAGTATGGTACCACACTGAAACAGTCCATTGAACCTGGTTTGGATCATTATTTTAGAGGCTAACGCATGTTAGGTCTAGGTTAGGTCTGGGATTTTCACTCATCAGATTCATACTTTCGCATTCTTCACATACTTGTTGAACGGATCCTGGGTTTTTTCTGGTTTGGATCACGTAGTAATGTGGTACCACACTGAAACAGTCGATTAAACCTGGTTTCGATCAATATTTTAGAGGATAACGCAAGTTAGGTCTGGGATTGGTCTGGGATTTGACCTCATCAGACCCACACTTTCGCACACTTCACATACTCGTTGAACAGATCCTGGGTATTTTCTGGTTTGGATCACGTAGTGATGTGGTACCACACTGAAACAGTCGATTAAACCTGGTTTCAATCAATATTTTAGAGGATGACGCATGTTAGGCCTCGGTTAGGTCTGGGATTTTCACTCATCAGACTCATACTTTCGCATTCTTCACATACTTGTTGAACTGATCCTGGGTTTTTTCTGGTTTGAATCACGTAGTAATGTGGTACCACACTGAAACAGTCGATTAAACCTGGTTTCAATCAATATTTTAGAGGATAACGCAAGTTAGGTCTGGGATAGGTCTGGGATTTGACCCCATCAGTCTCATACTTTCGCACACTTCACATACTCGTTGATACAGATCCTGGGTTTTTTCTGGTTTGCATCACTTAGTAATGTGGGACCACACTGAAACAATCAATTAAACCTGGTCTTGATAAATATTTTAGAGGATAACGCATGTTAGGTCTGGGTTAGGTCTAGGATTTGCCCTCATCAGGCTCATACTTTCGCATATTTCTCATACTCGTTGAACAGATCCTGAGTTATTTTCTGGTTTGGATCACATAGTAATGTGGTACCACACTGAAACAGTCGATTAAACCAGGTTTCGATCAATATTTTTGAGGATAACGCATGTTAGGTCTAGGTTAGGCCTGGGATTTTCACTCATCAGACTCATACTTTCGCATTCTTCACATACTTGTTGAACGGATCCTGGGTTTTTTCTGGTTTGGATCAGGTAGTAATGTGGGACCACACTGAAACAGTCAATTAAACCTAGTTTCGATCAATATTTTAGAGAATAATTCATGTTAGGTCTAGGTTAGGTCTGGGATTTGTTCTCATCAGGCTCATACTTTCGCACACTTCACATACTCGTTTGACAGATCCTGGGTTATTTTCTGGTTTGGATCACGTAGTAATTTGGGACCACACTGAAACAGTCAATTAAACCTGGTTTCGATCAATATTTTAGAGAATAATTCATGTTATGTCTAGGTTAGGCCTGGGATTTGCTCTCATCAGGCTCATTCTTTCGCATATTTCTCATACTTGATGGCTAGATGCTGGGCTTTTTCTGGATTGCATCACGTAGTAATGAAGTACAACACTGAAACAGTCAATTAAACCTGGTTTCCATCATTATCTTAAAGGACAACGCAAGTTAGGTCTGGGATAGGTCTGGGATTTGCCCTCATCAGGCTCATACTTTCCGCGTTTTTCTCATACTTGTTGAACAGATCCTGGGTTTTTTCTGGTTTGGATCACGTAGTAGTGTGGGACCACACTGAAACAATCAATTAAACCTGATCTTGATAAATATTTTAGAGGATAACGCATGTTAGGTCTGGGATAGGTCTGGGATTTGCCCTCATCAGACTCATACTTTCGCACAGTTCACATACTTGTTGTACGGATCCTGGGTTTTTTTCTGGTTTGGATCACGTAGTAATGTGGGACCACACTGAAACAGTCAATTAAACCTGGTTTCAATCAATATTTTTGAGAATAATACATGTTAGGTCTAGGTTAGGTCTGGGATTTGCTCTCATCAGGCTCATTCTTTCGCATATTTCTCATACTTGATGGCTAGATGCTGGGCTTTTTCTGGATTGCATCACGTAGTAATGAAGTACAACACTGAAACAGTCAATTAAACCTGGTTTCCATCAATATCTTAGAGGACAACGCAAGTTAGGTCTGGGATAGGTCTGGGATTTGCCCTCATCAGGCTCATACTTTCGCGTTTTTCACATACTTGTTGAACAGATCCTGGGTTTTTTCTGGTTTGGATCACGTAGTAGTGTGGTACCACACTGAAACAGTCCATTAAACCTGGTATGGATCAATATTTTAGAGGATAACGCATGTTAGGTCTAGGTTAGGTCTGGGATTTTCACTCATCAGACTCATACTTTCGCATTCTTCACATACTTGTTGTACGGATCCTGGGTTTTTTCTGGTTTGGATCACGTGGTAATGTGGGACCACACTGAAACAGTCAATTAAACCTGGTTTCAATCAATATTTTTGAGAATAATACATGTTAGGTCTAGGTTGGGTCTGGGATTTGCTCTCATCAGGCTCATTCTTTCGCATATTTCTCATACTTGATGGCTAGATGCTGGGCTTTTTCTGGATTGCATCACGTAGTAATGAAGTACAACACAGAAACAGTCAATTGAACCTGGTTTCCATCAATATCTTAGAGGACAACGCAAGTTAGGTCTGGGATAGGTCTGGGATTTGCCCTCATCAGGCTCATACTTTCGCGTTTTTCACATACATGTTGAACAGATCCTGGGTTTTTTCCGGTTTGGATCACGTAGTAGTGTGGTACCTCACTGAAACAGTCCATTAAACCTGGTTTGGATCAATATTTTAGAGGATAACGCATGTTAGGTCTAGGTTAGGTCGGGGATTTTCACTCATCAGACTCATACTTTCGCATTCTTCACATACTTGTTGAACGGATCCTGGGTTTTTTCTGGTTTGGATCACGTAGTAATGTGGTACCACACTGAAACAGTCGATTAAACCTGGTTTCGATCAATATTTTAGAGGATAACGCATGTTAGGTCTAGGTTAGCCCTGGGATTTTCACTCACCAGACTCATACTTTTGCGTTTTTCACATACTTGTTGAACAGATCCTGGGTTTTTTCTGGTTTGGATCACGTAGTAGTGTGGTACCACAATGAAACAGTCCATTAAACCTGGTTTGGATCAATATTTTAGAGGATAACGCATGTTAGGTCTAGGTTAGGTCTGGGATTTGCTCTCATCAGGCTCATTCTTTTGCATATTTCTCATACTTGATGGCTAGATGCTGGGCTTTTTCTGGATTGCATCACGTAGTAATGAAGTACAACACAGAAACAGTCAATTAAACCTGGTTTCCATCAATATCTTAGAGGACAACGCAAGTTAGGTCTGGGATAGGTCTGGGATTTGCCCTCATCAGGCTCATACTTTCGCGTTTTTCACATACATGTTGAACAGATCCTGGGTTTTTTCTGGTTTGGATCACGTAGTAGTATGGTACCACACTGAAACAGTCCATTAAACCTGGTTTGGATCAATATTTTAGAGGATAACGCATGTTAGGTCTAGGTTAGGTCGGGGATTTTCACTCATCAGACTCATACTTTCGCATTCTTCACATACTTGTTGTACGGATCCCGGGTTTTTTCTGGTTTGGATCACGTAGTAATGTGGGACCACACTGAAACAGTCAATTAAACCTGCTTTCGATCAATATTTTTGAGAATAACACATGTTAGGTCTAGGTTAGGTCTGGGATTTACTCTCATCAGGCTCATTCTTTCGCATATTTCTCATACTTGGTGGCTATATGCTGGGCTTTTTCTGGATTGCATCACGTAGTAATGAAGTACAACACAGAAACAGTCAATTAAACCTGGTTTCCATCAATATCTTAGAGGACAACGCAAGTTAGGTCTGGGATAGGTCTGGGATTTGCCCTCATCAGGCTCATACTTTCGCGTTTTTCACATACATGTTGAACAGATCCTGGGTTTTTTCTGGTTTGGATCACGTAGTAGTGTGGTACCACACTGAAACAGTCCATTAAACCTGGTTTGGATCAATATTTTAGAGGATAACGCATGTTAGGTCTAGGTTAGGTCGGGGATTTTCACTCATCAGACTCATACTTTCGGATTCTTCACATACTTGTTGAACGGATCCTGGGTTTTTTCTGGTTTGGATCACGTAGTGATGTGGTACCACACTGAAACAGTCGATTAGACCTGGTTTCGATCAATATTTTAGAGGATAACGCATGTTAGGTCTAGGTTAGCCCTGGGATTTTCACTCATCAGACTCATACTTTTGCGTTTTTCACATACTTGTTGAACAGATCCTGGGTTTTTTCTGGTTTGGATCACGTAGTAGTGTGGTGCCACACTGAAACAGTCCATTAAACCTGGTTTGGATCAATATTTTAGAGGATAACGCATGTTAGGTCTAGGTTAGGTCGGGGATTTTCACTCATCAGACTCATACTTTCGCGTTTTTCACATACATGTTGAACAGATCCTGGGTTTTTTCCGGTTTGGATCACGTAGTAGTGTGGTACCTCACTGAAACAGTCCATTAAACCTGGTTTGGATCAATATTTTAGAGGATAACGCATGTTAGGTCTAGGTTAGGTCGGGGATTTTCACTCATCAGACTCATACTTTCGCATTCTTCACATACTTGTTGAACGGATCCTGGGTTTTTTCTGGTTTGGATCACGTAGTAATGTGGTACCACACTGAAACAGTCGATTAAACCTGGTTTCGATCAATATTTTAGAGGATAACGCATGTTAGGTCTAGGTTAGCCCTGGGATTTTCACTCACCAGACTCATACTTTTGCGTTTTTCACATACTTGTTGAACAGATCCTGGGTTTTTTCTGGTTTGGATCACGTAGTAGTGTGGTACCACAATGAAACAGTCCATTAAACCTGGTTTGGATCAATATTTTAGAGGATAACGCATGTTAGGTCTAGGTTAGGTCTGGGATTTGCTCTCATCAGGCTCATTCTTTTGCATATTTCTCATACTTGATGGCTAGATGCTGGGCTTTTTCTGGATTGCATCACGTAGTAATGAAGTACAACACAGAAACGGTCAATTAAACCTGGTTTCCATCAATATCTTAGAGGACAACGCAAGTTAGGTCTGGGATAGGTCTGGGATTTGCCCTCATCAGGCTCATACTTTCGCGTTTTTCACATACATGTTGAACAGATCCTGGGTTTTTTCTGGTTTGGATCACGTAGTAGTATGGTACCACACTGAAACAGTCCATTAAACCTGGTTTGGATCAATATTTTAGAGGATAACGCATGTTAGGTCTAGGTTAGGTCGGGGATTTTCACTCATCAGACTCATACTTTCGCATTCTTCACATACTTGTTGTACGGATCCCGGGTTTTTTCTGGTTTGGATCACGTAGTAATGTGGGACCACACTGAAACAGTCAATTAAACCTGCTTTCGATCAATATTTTTGAGAATAACACATGTTAGGTCTAGGTTAGGTCTGGGATTTACTCTCATCAGGCTCATTCTTTCGCATATTTCTCATACTTGGTGGCTATATGCTGGGCTTTTTCTGGATTGCATCACGTAGTAATGAAGTACAACACAGAAACAGTCAATTAAACCTGGTTTCCATCAATATCTTAGAGGACAACGCAAGTTAGGTCTGGGATAGGTCTGGGATTTGCCCTCATCAGGCTCATACTTTCGCGTTTTTCACATACATGTTGAACAGATCCTGGGTTTTTTCTGGTTTGGATCACGTAGTAGTGTGGTACCACACTGAAACAGTCCATTAAACATGGTTTGGATCAATATTTTAGAGGATGACGCACGTTAGGTCTAGGTTAGGTCGGGGATTTTCACTCATCAGACTCATACTTTCGCATTCTTCACATACTTGTTGAACGGATCCTGGGTTTTTTCTGGTTTGGATCACGTAGTAATGTGGTACCACACTGAAACAGTCGATTAAACCTGGTTTCAATCAATATTTTAGAGGATAACGCAAGTTAGGTCTGGGATAGGTCTGGGATTTGACCCCATCAGTCTCATACTTTCGCACACTTCACATACTCGTTGATACAGATCCTGGGTTTTTTCTGGTTTGCATCACTTAGTAATGTGGGACCACACTGAAACAATCAATTAAACCTGGTCTTGATAAATATTTTAGAGGATAACGCATGTTAGGTCTGGGTTAGGTCTAGGATTTGCCCTCATCAGGCTCATACTTTCGCATATTTCTCATACTCGTTGAACAGATCCTGAGTTATTTTCTGGTTTGGATCACATAGTAATGTGGTACCACACTGAAACAGTCGATTAAACCAGGTTTCGATCAATATTTTTGAGGATAACGCATGTTAGGTCTAGGTTAGGCCTGGGATTTTCACTCATCAGACTCATACTTTCGCATTCTTCACATACTTGTTGAACGGATCCTGGGTTTTTTCTGGTTTGGATCAGGTAGTAATGTGGGACCACACTGAAACAGTCAATTAAACCTAGTTTCGATCAATATTTTAGAGAATAATTCATGTTAGGTCTAGGTTAGGTCTGGGATTTGTTCTCATCAGGCTCATACTTTCGCACACTTCACATACTCGTTTGACAGATCCTGGGTTATTTTCTGGTTTGGATCACGTAGTAATTTGGGACCACACTGAAACAGTCAATTAAACCTGGTTTCGATCAATATTTTAGAGAATAATTCATGTTATGTCTAGGTTAGGCCTGGGATTTGCTCTCATCAGGCTCATTCTTTCGCATATTTCTCATACTTGATGGCTAGATGCTGGGCTTTTTCTGGATTGCATCACGTAGTAATGAAGTACAACACTGAAACAGTCAATTAAACCTGGTTTCCATCATTATCTTAAAGGACAACGCAAGTTAGGTCTGGGATAGGTCTGGGATTTGCCCTCATCAGGCTCATACTTTCCGCGTTTTTCTCATACTTGTTGAACAGATCCTGGGTTTTTTCTGGTTTGGATCACGTAGTAGTGTGGGACCACACTGAAACAATCAATTAAACCTGATCTTGATAAATATTTTAGAGGATAACGCATGTTAGGTCTGGGATAGGTCTGGGATTTGCCCTCATCAGACTCATACTTTCGCACAGTTCACATACTTGTTGTACGGATCCTGGGTTTTTTTCTGGTTTGGATCACGTAGTAATGTGGGACCACACTGAAACAGTCAATTAAACCTGGTTTCAATCAATATTTTTGAGAATAATACATGTTAGGTCTAGGTTAGGTCTGGGATTTGCTCTCATCAGGCTCATTCTTTCGCATATTTCTCATACTTGATGGCTAGATGCTGGGCTTTTTCTGGATTGCATCACGTAGTAATGAAGTACAACACTGAAACAGTCAATTAAACCTGGTTTCCATCAATATCTTAGAGGACAACGCAAGTTAGGTCTGGGATAGGTCTGGGATTTGCCCTCATCAGGCTCATACTTTCGCGTTTTTCACATACTTGTTGAACAGATCCTGGGTTTTTTCTGGTTTGGATCACGTAGTAGTATGGTACCACACTGAAACAGTCCATTAAACCTGGTTTGGATCAATATTTTAGAGGATAACGCATGTTAGGTCTAGGTTAGGTCGGGGATTTTCACTCATCAGACTCATACTTTCGCATTCTTCACATACTTGTTGTACGGATCCCGGGTTTTTTCTGGTTTGGATCACGTAGTAATGTGGGACCACACTGAAACAGTCAATTAAACCTGCTTTCGATCAATATTTTTGAGAATAACACATGTTAGGTCTAGGTTAGGTCTGGGATTTACTCTCATCAGGCTCATTCTTTCGCATATTTCTCATACTTGGTGGCTATATGCTGGGCTTTTTCTGGATTGCATCACGTAGTAATGAAGTACAACACAGAAACAGTCAATTAAACCTGGTTTCCATCAATATCTTAGAGGACAACGCAAGTTAGGTCTGGGATAGGTCTGGGATTTGCCCTCATCAGGCTCATACTTTCGCGTTTTTCACATACATGTTGAACAGATCCTGGGTTTTTTCTGGTTTGGATCACGTAGTAGTGTGGTACCACACTGAAACAGTCCATTAAACCTGGTTTGGATCAATATTTTAGAGGATAACGCATGTTAGGTCTAGGTTAGGTCGGGGATTTTCACTCATCAGACTCATACTTTCGGATTCTTCACATACTTGTTGAACGGATCCCGGGTTTTTTCTGGTTTGGATCACGTAGTAATGTGGGACCACACTGAAACAGTCAATTAAACCTGCTTTCGATCAATATTTTTGAGAATAACACATGTTAGGTCTAGGTTAGGTCTGGGATTTACTCTCATCAGGCTCATTCTTTCGCATATTTCTCATACTTGGTGGCTATATGCTGGGCTTTTTCTGGATTGCATCACGTAGTAATGAAGTACAACACAGAAACAGTCAATTAAACCTGGTTTCCATCAATATCTTAGAGGACAACGCAAGTTAGGTCTGGGATAGGTCTGGGATTTGCCCTCATCAGGCTCATACTTTCGCGTTTTTCACATACATGTTGAACAGATCCTGGGTTTTTTCTGGTTTGGATCACGTAGTAGTGTGGTACCACACTGAAACAGTCCATTAAACATGGTTTGGATCAATATTTTAGAGGATGACGCACGTTAGGTCTAGGTTAGGTCGGGGATTTTCACTCATCAGACTCATACTTTCGCATTCTTCACATACTTGTTGAACGGATCCTGGGTTTTTTCTGGTTTGGATCACGTAGTAATGTGGTACCACACTGAAACAGTCGATTAAACCTGGTTTCGATCAATATTTTAGAGGATAACGCATGTTAGGTCTAGGTTAGCCCTGGGATTTTCACTCATCAGACTCATGCTTTTGCGTTTTTCACATACTTGTTGAACAGATCCTGGGTTTTTTCTGGTTTGGATCACGTAGTAGTGTGGTACCACACTGAAACAGTCCAATAAACCTGGTTTGGATCAATATTTTAGAGGATAACGCATGTTAGGTCTAGGTTAGGTCTGGGATTTTCACTCATCAGACTCATACTTTCGCATTCTTCACATACTTGTTGTACGGATCCTGGGTTTTTTCTGGTTTGGATCACGTAGTAATGTGGGACCACACTGAAACAGTCAATTAAACCTGGTTTCGATGAATATTTTTGAGAATAATACATGTTAGGTCTAGGTTAGGTCTGGGATTTGCTCTCATCAGGCTCATTCTTTCGCATATTTCTCATACTTGATGGCTAGATGCTGGGCTTTTTCTGGATTGCATCACGTAGTAATGAAGTACAACACAGAAACAGTCAATTAAACCTGGTTTCCATCAATATCATAGAGGACAACGCAAGTTAGGTCTGGGATAGGTCTGGGATTTGCCCTCATCAGGCTCATACTTTCGCGTTATTCACATACATGTTGAACAGATCCTGGGTTTTTTCTGGTTTGGATCACGTAGTAGTATGGTACCACACTGAAACAGTCCATTAAACCTGGTTTGGATCAATATTTTAGAGGATAACGCATGTTAGGTCTAGGTTAGGTCGGGGATTTTCACTCATCAGACTCATACTTTCGCATTCTTCACAAACATGTTGTACGGATCCCGGGTTTTTTCTGGTTTGGATCACGTAGTAATGTGGGACCACACTGAAACAGTCAATTAAACCTGCTTTCGATCAATATTTTTGAGAATAATACATGTTAGGTCTAGGTTAGGTCTGGGATTTGCTCTCATCAGGCTCATTCTTTCGCATATTTCTCATACTTGGTGGCTAGATGCTGGGCTTTTTCTGGACTGCATCACGTAGTAATGAAGTACAACACAGAAACAGTCAATTAAACCTGGTTTCCATCAATATCTTAGAGGACAACGCAAGTTAGGTCTGGGATAGGTCTGGGATTTGCCCTCATCAGGCTCATACTTTCGCGTTTTTCACATACATGTTGAACAGATCCTGGGTTTTTTCTGGTTTGGATCACGTAGTAGTGTGGTACCTCACTGAAACAGTCCATTAAACCTGGTTTGGATCAATATTTTAGAGGATAACGCATGTTAGGTCTAGGTTAGGTCGGGGATTTTCACTCATCAGACTCATACTTTCGCATTCTTCACATACTTGTTGAACGGATCCTGGGTTTTTTCTGGTTTGGATCACGTAGTAATGTGGTACCACACTGAAACAGTCGATTAAACCTGGTTTCGATCAATATTTTAGAGGATAACGCATGTTAGGTCTAGGTTAGCCCTGGGATTTTCACTCATCAGACTCATACTTTTGCGTTTTTCACATACTTGTTGAACAGATCCTGGGTTTTTTCTGGTTTGGATCACGTAGTAATGTAGTACCACACTGAAACAGTCAATGAAACCAGGTTTCCATGAATATTTTAGAAGACAACGCAAGTTAGGTCTAGGTAAGGCCTGAGATTTTCACTGACCAGACTCATACTTTCGCATTCTTCGCATACTTGTTGAACGGATCCTGGGTTTTTTCTGGTTTGGATGACGTAGTAATGTGGTACCACACTGAAACATTCAATTAAACCTGGTCTTGATAAATATTTTAGAGGATAACGCAAGTTAGGTCTGGGATAGGTCAGGGATTTGACCTCATCAGACTCATAATTTCGCACACTTCACATACTCCTTCAACAGATCCTGGGTTATTTTCTGGTTTGGATCACATAGTAATGTGGTACCACACTGAAACAGTCGATTAAACCAGGTTTCGATCAATATTTTGGAGAATAATTCATGTTAGGTCTAGGTTAGGTCAGGGACTTGCTCTAATCAGGCTCATTCCTTCGCATATTTCTCATACTTGATGGCTAGATCCTGGACTTTTTCTGGATTGCATCACGTAGTAATGAAGTACAACACTGAAACAGTCAATTAAACCTGGTTTCGATCAATATTTTAGAGAATAATTCATGTTAGGTCTAGGTTAGGTCTGGGATTTGCTCTCATCAGGCTCATTCTTTCGCATATTTCTCATACTTGATGGCTAGATCCTGGGCTTTTTCTGGATTGCATAATAATTCATGTTAGGTCTAGGTAAGGTCTAGTATTTACCCTCATCAGGCTCATTCTTTCGCATATTTCTCAAACTTGATGGCTAGATCCTGGGCTTTTTCTGGATTGCATCACGTAGTAATGTAGTACCACACTGAAACATTCAATTAAACCTGGTTTGGATCAATATTTTAGAGGATAACGCATGTTAGGTCTAGGTTAGGTCGGGGATTTTCACTCATAAGACTCATACTTTCGCATTCTTCACATACTTGTTGAACGGATCCTGGGTTTTTTCTGGTTTGGATCACGTAGTAATGTGGTACCACACTGAAACAGTCGATTAAACCTGGTTTCGATCAATATTTTAGAGGATAACGCATGTTAGGTCTAGGTTAGCCCTGGGATTTTCACTCATCAGACTCATACTTTTGCGTTTTTCACATACTTGTTGAACAGATCCTGGGTTTTTTCTGGTTTGGATCACGTAGTAATGTAGTACCACACTGAAACAGTCAATGAAACCAGGTTTCCATGAATATTTTAGAAGACAACGCAAGTTAGGTCTAGGTAAGGCCTGAGATTTTCACTGATCAGACTCATACTTTCGCATTCTTCGCATACTTGTTGAACGGATCCTGGGTTTTTTCTGGTTTGGATGACGTAGTAATGTGGTACCACACTGAAACATTCAATTAAACCTGGTCTTGATAAATATTTTAGAGGATAACGCAAGTTAGGTCTGGGATAGGTCAGGGATTTGACCTCATCAGACTCATAATTTCGCACACTTCACATACTCCTTGAACAGATCCTGGGTTATTTTCTGGTTTAGATCACATAGTAATGTGGTACCACACTGAAACAGTCGATTAAACCAGGTTTCGATCAATATTTTAGAGAATAATTCATGTTAGGTCTAGGTTAGGTCAAGGATTTGCTCTCATCAGGCTCATTCTTTCGCATATTTCTCATACTTGATGGCTAGATCCTGGACTTTTTCTGGATTGCATCACGTAGTAATGAAGTACAACACTGAAACAGTCAATTAAACCTGGTTTCGATCAATATTTTAGAGAATAATTCATGTTAGGTCTAGGTTAGGTCTGGGATTTGCTCTCATCAGGCTCATTCTTTCGCATATTTCTCATACTTGATGGCTAGATCCTGGGCTTTTTCTGGATTGCATAATAATTCATGTTAGGTCTAGGTTAGGTCTAGTATTTACCCTCATCAGGCTCATTCTTTCGCATATTTCTCAAACTTGATGGCTAGATCCTGGGCTTTTTCTGGATTGCATCACGTAGTAATGTAGTACCACACTGAAACATTCAATTAAACCTGGTCTTGATAAATATTTCAGAGGATATCGCATGTTAGGTCTGGGTTAGGTCTAGGATTCGCACTCACCAGGCTCATACTTTCGCATATTTCTCATACTTCATGGGTAGATCCTGGGCTGTTTCTGGATTGTATCACGTAGTAGTGAAGTACAACACTGAAACAGTCAATTGAACCTGGTCCCCATCAATATCTTAGAGGACAACGCAAGATAGGTCTGGGATAGGTCTTGGATTTGCCCTCATCAGGCTCATACTTTCGCATATTTCTCATACTTCATGGCTAGATCCTGGGCTATTTCTGGATTGGATCACGTAGTAAAGTGGTACCACACTGAAACATTCAATGAAACCTGGTCTGGATAAATATTTTAGAGGATAACGCATCTTAGGTCTGGGTTAGGTCTAAGATTTGCCCTCATCAGGCTCACAGTTTAGCGTTTTTCGCATACTTGTTGAACAGATCCTGGGTTTTTTCTGGTTTGGATCACGAAGTAGTGTGGTACCACACTGAAACAGTCCATTAAACCTGGTTTTGCTCAATATTTTAGAGGATAACGCATGTTAGGTGTAGGTTAGGTCTGTGATTTGCCCTCATCAGGCTCTTACTTTCGCATATTTCTCACACTTGATGGCTAGATCCTGGACTTTTTCTGGATTGCATCACGTAGTAATGAAGTACAACACTGAAACAGTCAATTAAACCTGGTTTCCATCAATATCTTCGAGGACAACGCAAGTTAGGTCTGGGATAGGTCTGGGAATTGCCCTCATCAGACTCATACTTTTGCGTTTTTCACATACTTGTTGAACAGATCCTGGGTTTTTTCTGGTTTGGATCACGTAGTAATGTAGTACCACACTGAAACAGTCAATGAAACCAGGTTTCCATGAATATTTTAGAAGACAACGCAAGTTAGGTCTAGGTAAAGCCTGAGATTTTCACTGATCAGACTCATACTTTCGCATTCTTCGCTTACTTGTTGAACGGATCCTGGGTTTTTTCTGGTTTGGATGACGTAGTAATGTGGTACCACACTGAAACATTCAATTAAACCTGGTCTTGATAAATATTTTAGAGGATAACGCAAGTTAGGTCTGGGATAGGTCAGGGATTTGACCTCATCAGACTCATAATTTCGCACACTTCACATACTCCTTGAACAGATCCTGGGTTATTTTCTGGTTTGGATCACATAGTAATGTGGTACCACACTGAAACAGTCGATTAAACCAGGTTTCGATCAATATTTTAGAGAATAATTCATGTTAGGTCTAGGTTAGGTCAAGGATTTGCTCTCATCAGGCTCATTCTTTCGCATATTTCTCATACTTGATGGCTAGATCCTGGACTTTTTCTGGATTGCATCACGTAGTAATGAAGTACAACACTGAAACAGTCAATTAAACCTGGTTTCGATCAATATTTTAGAGAATAATTCATGTTAGGTCTAGGTTAGGTCTGGGATTTGCTCTCATCAGGCTCATTCTTTCGCATATTTCTCATACTTGATGGCTAGATCCTGGGCTTTTTCTGGATTGCATAATAATTCATGTTAGGTCTAGGTTAGGTCTAGTATTTACCCTCATCAGGCCCATTCTTTCGCATATTTCTCAAACTTGATGGCTAGATCCTGGGCTTTTTCTGGATTGCATCACGTAGTAATGTAGTACCACACTGAAACATTCAATTAAACCTGGTCTTGATAAATATTTCAGAGGATAACGCATGTTAGGTCTGGGTTAGGTCTAGGATTCGCACTCACCAGGCTCATACTTTCGCATATTTCTCATTCTTCATGGCTAGATCCTGGGCTGTTTCTGGATTGTATCACGTAGTAGTGAAGTACAACACTGAAACAGTCAATTGAACCTGGTCTCCATCAATATCTTAGAGGACAACGCAAGATAGGTCTGGGATAGGTCTTGGATTTGCCCTCATCAGGCTCATACTTTCGCATATTTCTCATACTTCATGGCTAGATCCTGGGCTATTTCTGGATTGGATCACGTAGTAAAGTGGTACCACACTGAAACATTCAATGAAACCTGGTCTGGATAAATATTTTAGAGGATAACGCATCTTAGGTCTGGGTTAGGTCTAAGATTTGCCCTCATCAGGCTCACAGTTTAGCGTTTTTCGCATACTTGTTGAACAGATCCTGAGTTTTTTCTGGTTTGGATCACGAAGTAGTGTGGTACCACACTGAAACAGTCCATTAAACCTGGTTTTGCTCAATATTTTAGAGGATAACGCATGTTAGGTGTAGGTTAGGTCTGGGATTTGCCCTCATCAGGCTCTTACTTTCGCATATTTCTCACACTTGATGGCTAGATCCTGGACTTTTTCTGCATTGCATCACGTAGTAATGAAGTACAACACTGAAACAGTCAATTAAACCTGGTTTCCATCAATATCTTCGAGGACAACGCAAGTTAGGTCTGGGATAGGTTTGGGATTTGCCCCCATCAGGCTCATACTTTCGCGTTTTTCACATACTTGTTGAACAGATCCTGGGTTTTTTCTGGTTTGGATCACGTAGTAATGTAGTACCACACTGAAACAGTCAATGAAACCAGGTTTCCATGAATATTTTAGAAGACAACGCAAGTTAGGTCTAGGTAAGGCCTGAGATTTTCACTGATCAGACTCATACTTTCGCATTCTTCGCTTACTTGTTGAACGGATCCTGGGTTTTTTCTGGTTTGGATCACGTAGTAATGTGGTACCACACTGAAACAGTCGATTAAACCTGGTTTCGATCAATATTTTAGAGGATAACGCATGTTAGGTCTAGGTTAGCCCTGGGATTTTCACTCATCAGACTCATACTTTTGCGTTTTTCACATACTTGTTGAACAGATCCTGGGTTTTTTCTGGTTTGGATCACGTAGTAGTGTGGTACCACACTGAAACAGTCCATTAAACCTGGTTTGGATCAATATTTTAGAGGATAACGCATGTTAGGTCTAGGTTAGGTCTGGGATTTTCACTCATCAGACTCATACTTTCGCATTCTTCACATACTTGTTGTACGGATCCTGGGTTTTTTCTGGTTTGGATCACGTAGTAATGTGGGACCACACTGAAACAGTCAATTAAACCTGGTTTCGATGAATATTTTTGAGAATAATACATGTTAGTTCTAGGTTAGGTCTGGGATTTGCTCTCATCAGGCTCATTCTTTCGCATATTTCTCATACTTGATGGCTAGATGCTGGGCTTTTTCTGGATTGCATCACGTAGTAATGAAGTATAACACAGAAACAGTCAATTAAACCTGGTTTCGATCAATATTTTAGAGGATAACGGAAGTTAGGTCTGGGATAGGTCTAGGATTTGCCCTCATCAGGCTCTTACTTTCGCATATTTCTCATACTTCATGGCTAGCTCCTGGGCTATTTCTGGATTGGATCACGTAGTAAAGTGGTACCACACTGAAACATTCAATGAAACCTGGTCTGGATAAATATCTTAGAGGATAACGCATGTTAGGTCAAGGTTAGGTCTAAGATTTGCCCTCATCAGGCCCACAGTTTCGCGGTTTTCACATACTTGTTGAACAGATCCTGGGCTATTTCGGGATTGGATCACGTAGTAATGTGGTACCACACTGAAACAGTCCATTAAACCTGGTTTCGCTCAATATTTTAGAGGATAACGCATGTTAGGTCTAGGTTAGGTCTGGGATTTGCTGTCATCAGGCTCATTCTTTCGCATATTTCTCACACTTGATGGCTAGATCCTGGGCTTTTTCTAGATTGCATCACGTAGTAATGTAGTATCACACTGAAACAGTCAATGAAACCAGGTTTCCATGAATATTTTAGAAGACAACGCAAGTTAGGTCTAGGTAAGGCCTGAGATTTTCACTGATCAGACTCATACTTTCGCATTCTTCGCATACTTGTTGAACGGATCCTGGGTTTTTTCTGGTTTGGATGACGTAGTAATGTGGTACCACACTGAAACATTCAATTAAACCTGGTCTTGATAAATATTTTAGAGAATAACGGATGTTAGGTCTGGGTTAGGTCTAGGATTTGCCCTCATCAGGCTCATACTTTCGCATATTTCTCATACTTCATGGCTAGCTCCTGGGCTATTTCTGGATTGTATCACGTAGTAATGTGGTACCACGCTGAAACAGTCAATTAAACCTGGTTTCGATCAATATTTTAGAGGATAACGGAAGTTAGGTCTGGGATAGGTCTAGGATTTGCCCTCATCAGGCTCTTACTTTCGCATATTTCTCATACTTCATGGCTAGATCCTGGGCTATTTCTGGATTGGATCACGTAGTAAAGTGGTACCACACTGAAACATTCAATGAAACCTGGTCTGGATAAATATTTTAGAGGATAACGCATCTTAGGTCTGGGTTAGGTCTAAGATTTGCCCTCATCACGCTCACAGTTTAGCGTTTTTCGCATACTTGTTGAACGTATCCTGGGTTTTTTCCGGTTTCGATCACGTAGTAATGTGGTACCACACTGAAACATTCAATTAAACCTGGTCTTGATAAATATTTTAGAGGATAACGCATGTTAGGTTTGGGTTAGGTCTAGGATTTGCCCTCATTAGGTTCATACTTTCGCATATTTCTCATACTTCATGGCTAGATCCTGGGCTTTTTCTGGATTGCATCACGTAGTAATGTAGTACCACACTGAAACATTCAATTAAACTTGGTCTTGATAAATATTTCAGAGGATAACGCATGTTAGGTCTGGGTTAGGTCTAGGATTTGCACTCATAAGGCTCATACTTTCGCGTTTTTCACATACTTGTTGAACAGATCCTGGGTTTTTTCTGGTTTGGATCACGTAGTAGTGTGGTACCACACTGAAACAGTCCATTAAACCTGGTTGCGATCAATGTTTTAGAGGATAACGCATGTTAGGTCTGGGTTAGGTCTAGTATTTGCCCTGATCAGGCTCATTCTTTCGCATATTTCTCAAACTTGATGGCTAGATCCTGGGCTTTTTCTGGATTGCATCACGTAGTAATGTAGTACCACACTGAAACATTCAATTAAACCTGGTCTTGATAAATATTTCAGAGGATAACGCATGTTAGGTCTGGGTTAGGTCTAGGATTTGCACTCATCAGGCTCATACTTTCGCATATTTCTCATACTTCATGGCTAGATCCTGGGCTGTTTCTGGATTGTATCACGTAGTAATGAAGTACAACACTGAAACAGTCAATTGAACCTGGTCTCCATCAATATCTTAGTGGACAACGCAAGTTAGGTCTGGGATAGGTCTTGGATTTGCCCTCATCAGGCTCATACTTTCGCATATTTCTCATACTTCATGGCTAGATCCTGGGCTATTTCTGGATTGGATCACGTAGTAAAGTGGTTCCACACTGAAACATTCAATTAAACCTGGTCTTGATAAATATTTCAGAGGATAACGCATGTTAGGTCTGGGTTAGGTCTAGGATTTGCCCTCATCAGACTCATACTTTCGCATTCTTCACGTACTTGTTGAACGGATCCTGGGTTTTTTCTGGTTTGGATCACGTAGTAATGTGGGACCACACTGAAACAGTCAATTAAACCTGGTTTCGATTAATATTTTAGAGTATAATTCATGTTAGGTCTAGGTTAGGTCTGGGATTTGCCCTCATCAGGCTCATACTTTCGCGTTTTTCACATACTTGTTGAACAGATCCTGGGCTTTTTCTGGATTGCATAACGTAGTAATGAAGTACAACACTGAAACAGTCAATTAAACCTGGTTTCCATCAATATTTTAGAGGACAACGCATGTTAGGTCTAGGTTAGGCCTGGGATTTGCCTCCATCAGGGTCATACTTTCGCAGTTTTAACATACATGTTGACCTGATCGAGGGTTTTTTCTGCTTTGGATCACGTAGAAAAGTGTTGCCACACTGGAACAGTCCATTAAACCTGGTTTGGATCAATATTTTAGAGGATAACGCATGTTAGGTCTAGGTTAGCCCTGGGATTTTCACACATCAGACTCATACTTTCGCATTCTTCACATACTTGTTGAACGGATCCTGGGTTTTTTCTGGTTTGGTTCACGTAGTAATGTGGTACCACACTGAAACATTCAATTAAACCTGGTCTTGATAAATATTTTAGAGGATAACGCATGTTAGGTTTGGGTTAGGTCTAGGATTTGCCCTCATCAGGCTCATACTTTCGCATATTTCTCATACTTCATGGCTAGATCCTGGGCTGTTTCTGGACAGTATCACGTAGTAATGTGGTACCACGCTGAAACAGT
Organism: Colletes latitarsis; assembly: GCF_051014445.1. Taxonomy (NCBI): domain Eukaryota; kingdom Metazoa; phylum Arthropoda; class Insecta; order Hymenoptera; family Colletidae; genus Colletes; species Colletes latitarsis. The sequence goes on along the minus strand of NW_027488366.1, from coordinate 26,008,488 downwards.
CAATTAAACCTGGTTTCGATCAATATTTTAGAGGATAACGCAAGTTAGATCTGGGATTGGCCTGGGATTCGCCCTAATCAGGCTCATACTTTCGCGTTTTTCACATACTTGTTGAACAGATCCTGGGTTTTTTCTGGTTTGGATCACGAATTAGTGTGGTACCACACTGAAACAGTCCATTAAAACCTGGTTTCGCTCAATATTTTAGAGGATAACGCATGTTAGGTCTAGGTTAGGTCTGGGATTTGCTCTCATCAGGATCATTCTTTCGCATATTTCTCATACTTGATGGCTAGATCCTGGGCTTTTTCTGGATTGCATTACGTAGTAATGTAGTACCACACTGAAACAGTCAATGAAACCTGGTTTCCATCAATATTTTAGAGGACAACGCAAGTTAGGTTTAAGTAAGGCCTGAGAGTTTCACTGATCAGACTCATTCTTTCGCATATTTCTCATACATGTTGAACAGATCCTGGGTTTTTTCTGGTTTGGATCACGTAGTAATGTGGTACCACACTGAAACAACCAATTAAACCTGGTCCTGATAAATATTTTAGAGGATAACGCATGTTAGGTCTGGGTTAGGTCTAGGATTTGCCCTCATCAGGCTCATACTTTCGCATATTTCTCATACTTCATGTCTAGATCCTGGGCTGTTTCTGGATTGTATCACGTAGTAATGTGGTACCACGCTGAAACAGTCAACTAAACCTGGTTTCGATCAATATTTTGGAGGATAACGCAAGTCAGGCCTGGGATAGGTCTAGGATTTGCCCTCATCAGGCTCTTACTTTCGCATATTTCTCATACTTCATTGCTAGATCCTGGGCTATTTCTCGATTGGATCACGTAGTAAAGTGGTACCACACTGAAACATTCAATGAAACCTGGTCTGGATAAATATTTTAGAGGATAACGCATCTTAGGTCTGGGTTAGGTCTAAGATTTGCCCTCATCAGGCTCAGAGTTTCGCGTTTTTCACATACTTGTTGAACAGAACCTGGGTTGCTTCTGGTTTGGATCACGTTGTAATGTGGTACCACACTGAAACATTCAATTAAACCTGGTCTTGATAAATATTTTAGAGGATAACCCATGTTAGGTCTGGGTTAGGTCTGTGATTTGCCCTCATCAGGGTCATACTTTCGCAGTTTTAACATGCATGTTGACCTGATCGAGGGTTTTTTTTGCTTTGGATCACGTAGTAAAGTGGTACCACACTAAAACAGTCAATTAAACCAGGTTTCGATCAATATTTTAGAGGATAACGCAAGTTAGGTCTGGGATAGGTCTAGGATTAGCCCTCATCAGACTCATACTTTCGCACACTTCACATACTCGCTGACAAGCTCCTGGGATTTTTTCTGGTTTGGATCACGTAGTAATGTGCTACCACACTGATACAGTCGATTAAACCTGGTTTCGTTCAATATTTTTGAGGGTAACGCATGTTAGGTCTGGGATAGGTCTGGGATTTGCCCTCACCAGGCTCATACTTTCCCAGTTTTAACATGCATGTTGACCTGATCGAGGGTTTTTTCTGCTTTGGATCACGTAGTAAAGTGGTACCACAATAAAACAGTCAACTAAACCTGGTTTCGATCAATATTTTAGAGGATATCGCAAGTTAGGTCTGGGATAGGTCTGGGATTTGCCCTCATCAGACTCATACTTTCGCACACTTGACATAATCGTTGATCAGATCCTGGGTTTTTTTCTGGTTTGGATCACGTAGTAATGTGGTACCACACTGAAACAGTCGATTAAACCTGGTTTCGATCAATATTATTGAGGATAACGCATGTTAGGTCTAGGTTAGGCCTGGGATTTTCACTCATCAGTCTCATACTTTCGCATTCTTCACATACTTGTTGAACGGATCCTGGGTTTTTTCTGGTTTGGATCACGTAGTAATGTGGTACCACACTGAAACAGTCGATTAAACCAGGTTTCGATCAATATTATAGAGAATAATTCATGTTAGGTCTAGGTTAGGTCTAGGATTTGCTCTCGTCAGGCTCATACTTTCGCATGTTTCTCATACTTCAAGGCTAGATCCTGGGCTATTTCTGAATTGGACCACGTAGTAATGTGGTACCACACTGAAACAGTCAATGAAACCTGGTTTCGATCAATATTTTAGAGGATAACGCAAGTTAGGTCTGGGTTAGGTCTGGGATTTGCCCTCATCGGACTCATACTTTCGCACCCTTCACATACTCGTTGAACAGATCCTGGGTTATTTTCTGGTTTGGATCACATAGTAATGTGGTACCACACTGAGACAGTCGATTAAACCAGGTGTCGATCAATATTTTTGAGGATAACGCATGTTAGGTCTAGGTTAGGCCTGGGATTTTCACAAATCAGACTGACACTTTCGCATTCTTCACATACTTGTTGAACGGATCCTGGGTTTTTTCTGATTTGGATCACGTAGTAGAGTGGTACCACAATAAAACAGTCAATTAAACCTGGTTTCGATCAATATTTTAGAGGATATCGCAAGTTAGGTCTGGGATAGGTCTGGGATTTGCCCTCATCGGACTCATACTTTCGCACACTTGACATACTCGTTGATCAGATCCTGCGTTTTTTTCTGGTTTGGATCATGTAGTAATGTGGTACCACACTGAAACATTCGATTAAACCTGGTTTCGATCAATATTATTGAGGATAACGCACGTTAGGTCTAGGTTAGGCCTGAGATTTTCACTCATCAGACTCATACTTTCGCATTCTTCACATACTTGTTGAACGGATCCTGGGTTTTTTCTGGTTTGGATCACGTAGTAATGTGGTACCACACTGAAACAGTCAATTAAACCTGGTTTCGATCAATATTTTAGAGAATAATTCATGTTAGGTCTAGGTTAGGTCTGGGATTTACTCTCATCAGGCTCATTCTTTCGCATATTACTCACACTTGATGACTAGATCCTGGGCCCTTTGTGGATTGGATCACGTAGTAATGTGGGACCACACTGAAACAGTGAATTAAACCTGGTTTCCATCAATATCTTAGAGGACAACGCAAGTTAGGTCTGGGATAGGTCTGGGATTAGCCCTCATCAGACTCATACTTTCGCACACTTCACATACTCGTTGACAAGATCCTGGGTTTTTTTCTGGTTTGGATCACGTAGTAATGTGGTACCACACTGAAACAGTCGATTAAACCTGGTTTCGATCAATATTTTTGAGGATAACGCATGTTAGGTCTGGGATAGGTCAGGGATTTGACCTTATCAGACTCATAATTTCGCACACTTCACATACTCCTTGAACAGATCCTGGGTTATTTTCTGGTTTGGATCTCATAGTAATGTGGTACCACACTGAAACAGTCGATTAAACCAGGTTTCGATCAATATTTTAGAGAATAATTCATGTTAGGTCTAGGTTAGGTCAAGGATTTGCTCTCATCAGGCTCATTCTTTCGCATATTTCTCATACTTGATGGCTAGATCCTGGACTTTTTCTGGATTGCATCACGTAGTAATGAAGTACAACACTGAAACAGTCAATTAAACCTGGTTTCGATCAATATCTTAGAGGACAACGCAAGATAGGTCTGGGATAGGTCTTGGATTTGCCCTCATCAGGCTCATACTTTCGCATATTTCTCATACTTCATGGCTAGATCCTGGGCTATTTCTGGATTGGATCACGTAGTAAAGTGGTACCACACTGAAACATTCAATGAAACCTGGTCTGGATAAATATTTTAGAGGATAACGCATCTTAGGTCTGGGTTAGGTCTAAGATTTGCCCTCATCAGGCTCACAGTTTAGCGTTTTTCGCATACTTGTTGAACAGATCCTGGGTTTTTTCTGGTTTGGATCACGAAGTAGTGTGGTACCACACTGAAACAGTCCATTAAACCTGGTTTTGCTCAATATTTTAGAGGATAACGCATGTTAGGTGTAGGTTAGGTCTGTGATTTGCCCTCATCAGGCTCTTACTTTCGCATATTTCTCACACTTGATGGCTAGATCCTGGACTTTTTCTGGATTGCATCACGTAGTAATGAAGTACAACACTGAAACAGTCAATTAAACCTGGTTTCCATCAATATCTTCGAGGACAACGCAAGTTAGGTCTGGGATAGGTCTGGGAATTGCCCTCATCAGACTCATACTTTTGCGTTTTTCACATACTTGTTGAACAGATCCTGGGTTTTTTCTGGTTTGGATCACGTAGTAATGTAGTGCCACACTGAAACAGTCAATGAAACCAGGTTTCCATGAATATTTTAGAAGACAACGCAAGTTAGGTCTAGGTAAAGCCTGAGATTTTCACTGATCAGACTCATACTTTCGCATTCTTCGCTTACTTGTTGAACGGATCCTGGGTTTTTTCTGGTTTGGATGACGTAGTAATGTGGTACCACACTGAAACATTCAATTAAACCTGGTCTTGATAAATATTTTAGAGGATAACGCAAGTTAGGTCTGGGATAGGTCAGGGATTTGACCTCATCAGACTCATAATTTCGCACACTTCACATACTCCTTGAACAGATCCTGGGTTATTTTCTGGTTTGGATCACATAGTAATGTGGTACCACACTGAAACAGTCGATTAAACCAGGTTTCGATCAATATTTTAGAGAATAATTCATGTTAGGTCTAGGTTAGGTCAAGGATTTGCTCTCATCAGGCTCATTCTTTCGCATATTTCTCATACTTGATGGCTAGATCCTGGACTTTTTCTGGATTGCATCACGTAGTAATGAAGTACAACACTGAAACAGTCAATTAAACCTGGTTTCGATGAATATTTTAGAGAATAATTCATGTTAGGTCTAGGTTAGGTCTGGGATTTGCTCTCATCAGGCTCATTCTTTCGCACATTTCTCATACTTGATGGCTAGATCCTGGGCTTTTTCTGGATTGCATAATAATTCATGTTAGGTCTAGGTTAGGTCTAGTATTTACCCTCATCAGGCTCATTCTTTCGCATATTTCTCAAACTTGATGGCTAGATCCTGGGCTTTTTCTGGATTGCATCACGTAGTAATGTAGTACCACACTGAAACATTCAATTAAACCTGGTCTTGATAAATATTTCAGAGGATAACGCATGTTAGGTCTGGGTTAGGTCTAGGATTCGCACTCACCAGGCTCATACTTTCGCATATTTCTCATTCTTCATGGCTAGATCCTGGGCTGTTTCTGGATTGTATCACGTAGTAGTGAAGTACAACACTGAAACAGTCAATTGAACCAGGTCTCCATCAATATCTTAGAGGACAACGCAAGATAGGTCTGGGATAGGTCTTGGATTTGCCCTCATCAGGCTCATACTTTCGCATATTTCTCATACTTCATGGCTAGATCCTGGGCTATTTCTGGATTGGATCACGTAGTAAAGTGGTACCACACTGAAACATTCAATGAAACCTGGTCTGGATAAATATTTTAGAGGATAACGCATCTTAGGTCTGGGTTAGGTCTAAGATTTGCCCTCATCAGGCTCACAGTTTAGCGTTTTTCGCATACTTGTTGAACAGATCCTGGGTTTTTTCTGGTTTGGATCACGAAGTAGTGTGGTACCACACTGAAACAGTCCATTAAACCTGGTTTTGCTCAATATTTTAGAGGATAACGCATGTTAGGTGTAGGTTAGGTCTGGGATTTGCCCTCATCAGGCTCTTACTTTCGCATATTTCTCACACTTGATGGCTAGATCCTGGACTTTTTCTGGATTGCATCACGTAGTAATGAAGTACAACACTGAAACAGTCAATTAAACCTGGTTTCCATCAATATCTTCGAGGACAACGCAAGTTAGGTCTGGGATAGGTTTGGGATTTGCCCCCATCAGGCTCATACTTTCGCGTTTTTCACATACTTGTTGAACAGATCCTGGGTTTTTTCTGGTTTGGATCACGTAGTAATGTAGTACCACACTGAAACAGTCAATGAAACCAGGTTTCCATGAATATTTTAGAAGACAACGCAAGTTAGGTCTAGGTAAGGCCTGAGATTTTCACTGATCAGACTCATACTTTCGCATTCTTCGCTTACTTGTTGAACGGATCCTGGGTTTTTTCTGGTTTGGATCACGTAGTAATGTGGTACCACACTGAAACAGTCGATTAAACCTGGTTTCGATCAATATTTTAGAGGATAACGCATGTTAGGTCTAGGTTAGCCCTGGGATTTTCACTCATCAGACTCATACTTTTGCGTTTTTCACATACTTGTTGAACAGATCCTGGGTTTTTTCTGGTTTGGATCACGTAGTAGTGTGGTACCACACTGAAACAGTCCATTAAACCTGGTTTGGATCAATATTTTAGAGGATAACGCATGTTAGGTCTAGGTTAGGTCTGGGATTTTCACTCATCAGACTCATACTTTCGCATTCTTCACATACTTGTTGTACGGATCCTGGGTTTTTTCTGGTTTGGATCACGTAGTAATGTGGGACCACACTGAAACAGTCAATTAAACCTGGTTTCGATGAATATTTTTGAGAATAATACATGTTAGTTCTAGGTTAGGTCTGGGATTTGCTCTCATCAGGCTCATTCTTTCGCATATTTCTCATACTTGATGGCTAGATGCTGGGCTTTTTCTGGATTGCATCACGTAGTAATGAAGTACAACACAGAAACAGTCAATTAAACCTGGTTTCCATCAATATCTTAGAGGACAACGCAAGTCAGGTCTGGGATAGGTCTGGGATTTGCCCTCATCAGGCTCCTACTTTCGCGTTTTTCACATACATGTTGAACAGATCCTGGGTTTTTTCTGGTTTGGATCACGTAGTAGTATGGTACCACACTGAAACAGTCCATTAAACCTGGTTTGGATCAATATTTTAGGGGATAACGCATGTTAGGTCTAGGTTAAGTCTGGGATTTGCTCTCATCAGGCTCATTCTTTCGCATATTTCTCATACTTGATGGCTAGATGCTGGGCTTTTTCTGGATGGTATCACGTAGTAATGAAGTATAACACAGAAACAGTCAATTAAACCTGGTTTCCATCAATATCTTCGAGGACAACGCAAGTTAGGTCTGGGATAGGTTTGGGATTTGCCCCCATCAGGCTCATACTTTCGCGTTTTTCACATACTTGTTGAACAGATCCTGGGTTTTTTCTGGTTTGGATCACGTAGTAATGTAGTACCACACTGAAACAGTCAATGAAACCAGGTTTCCATGAATATTTTAGAAGACAACGCAAGTTAGGTCTAGGTAAGGCCTGAGATTTTCACTGATCAGACTCATACTTTCGCATTCTTCGCTTACTTGTTGAACGGATCCTGGGTTTTTTCTGGTTTGGATCACGTAGTAATGTGGTACCACACTGAAACAGTCGATTAAACCTGGTTTCGATCAATATTTTAGAGGATAACGCATGTTAGGTCTAGGTTAGCCCTGGGATTTTCACTCATCAGACTCATACTTTTGCGTTTTTCACATACTTGTTGAACAGATCCTGGGTTTTTTCTGGTTTGGATCACGTAGTAGTGTGGTACCACACTGAAACAGTCCATTAAACCTGGTTTGGATCAATATTTTAGAGGATAACGCATGTTAGGTCTAGGTTAGGTCTGGGATTTTCACTCATCAGACTCATACTTTCGCATTCTTCACATACTTGTTGTACGGATCCTGGGTTTTTTCTGGTTTGGATCACGTAGTAATGTGGGACCACACTGAAACAGTCAATTAAACCTGGTTTCGATGAATATTTTTGAGAATAATACATGTTAGTTCTAGGTTAGGTCTGGGATTTGCTCTCATCAGGCTCATTCTTTCGCATATTTCTCATACTTGATGGCTAGATGCTGGGCTTTTTCTGGATTGCATCACGTAGTAATGAAGTACAACACAGAAACAGTCAATTAAACCTGGTTTCCATCAATATCTTAGAGGACAACGCAAGTCAGGTCTGGGATAGGTCTGGGATTTGCCCTCATCAGGCTCCTACTTTCGCGTTTTTCACATACATGTTGAACAGATCCTGGGTTTTTTCTGGTTTGGATCACGTAGTAGTATGGTACCACACTGAAACAGTCCATTAAACCTGGTTTGGATCAATATTTTAGGGGATAACGCATGTTAGGTCTAGGTTAAGTCTGGGATTTGCTCTCATCAGGCTCATTCTTTCGCATATTTCTCATACTTGATGGCTAGATGCTGGGCTTTTTCTGGATGGTATCACGTAGTAATGAAGTATAACACAGAAACAGTCAATTAAACCTGGTATCCATCAATATCTTAGAGGACAACGCAAGTCAGGTCTGGGATAGGTCTGGGATTTGCCCTCATCAGGCTCATACTTTCGCGTTTTTCACATACATGTTGAACAGATTCTGGGTTTTTTCTGGTTTGGATCACGTAGTAGTATGGTACCACACTGAAGCAGTCCATTAAACCTGGTTTGGATCAATATTTTAGAGGATAACGCATGTTAGGTCTAGGTTAGGTCGGGGATTTTCACTCATCAGACTCATACTTTCGCATTCTTCACATACTTGTTGAACGGATCCTGGGTTTTTTCTGGTTTGGATCACGTAGTAATGTGGTACCACACTGAAACAGTCCATTAAACCTGGTTTCGCTCAATATTTTAGAGGATAACGCATGTTAGGTCTAGGTTAGGTCTGGGATTTGCTGTCATCAGGCACATTCTTTCGCATATTTCTCACACTTGATGGCTAGATCGTGGGCTTTTTCTAGAATGCATCACGTAGTAATGTAGTACCACACTGAAACAGTCAATGAAACCAGGTTTCCATGAATATTTTAGAAGACAACGCAAGTTAGGTCTAGGTAAGGCCTGAGATTTTCACTGATCAGACTCATACTTTCGCATTCTTCGCATACTTGTTGAACGGATCCTGGGTTTTTTCTGGTTTGGATGACGTAGTAATGTGGTACCACACTGAAACATTCAATTAAACCTGGTCTTGATAAATATTTTAGAAAATAACGGATGTTAGGTCTGGGTTAGGTCTAGGATTTGCCCTCATCAGGCTCATACTTTCGCATATTTCTCATACTTCATGGCTTGCTCCTGGGCTATTTCTGGATTGTATCACGTAGTAATGTGGTACCACGCTGAAACAGTCAATTAAACCTGGTTTCGATCAATATTTTAGAGGATAACGGAAGTTAGGTCTGGGATAGGTCTAGGATTTGCCCTCATCAGGCTCTTACTTTCGCATATTTCTCATACTTCATGGCTAGATCCTGGGCTATTTCTGGATTGGATCACGTAGTAAAGTGGTACCACACTGAAACATTCAATGAAACCTGGTCTGGATAAATATTTTAGAGGATAACGCATCTTAGGTCTGGGTTAGGTCTAAGATTTGCCCTCATCACGCTCACAGTTTAGCGTTTTTCGCATACTTGTTGAACAGATCCTGGGTTTTTTCTGGTTTGGATCACGAAGTAGTGTGGTACCACACTGAAACAGTCCATTAAACCTGGTTTTGCTCAATATTTTAGAGGATAACGCATGTTAGGTGTAGGTTAGGTCTGGGATTTGCCCTCATCAGGCTCCTACTTTCGCATATTTCTCACACTTGATGGCTAGATCCTGGACTTTTTCTGGATTGCATCACGTAGTAATGAAGTACAACACTGAAACAGTCAATTAAACCTGGTTTCCATCAATATCTTCGAGGACAACGCAAGTTAGGTCTGGGATAGGTTTGGGATTTGCCCCCATCAGGCTCATACTTTCGCGTTTTTCACATACATGTTGAACAGATCCTGGGTTTTTTCTGGTTTGGATCACGTAGTAGTGTGGTACCACACTGAAACAGTCCATTAAACCTGGTTTGGATCAATATTTTAGAGGATAACGCATGTTAGGTCTAGGTTAGGTCGGGGATTTTCACTCATCAGACTCATACTTTCGCATTCTTCACATACTTGTTGAACGGATCCTGGGTTTTTTCTGGTTTGGATCACGTAGTAATGTGGTACCACACTGAAACAGTCGATTAAACCTGGTTTCGATCAATATTTTAGAGGATAACGCATGTTAGGTCTAGGTTAGCCCTGGGATTTTCACTCATCAGACTCATACTTTTGCGTTCTTCACATACTTGTTGAACAGATCCTGGGTTTTTTCTGGTTTGGATCACGTAGTAATGTGGGCCCACACTGAAACAATCATTTAAACCTGGTCTTGATAAATATATTAGAGGATAACGCAAGTTAGGCCTGGGATAGGTCAGGGATTTGACCTCATCAGAATCATAATTTCGCACACTTCACATACTCCTTGAACAGATCCTGGGTTATTTTCTGGTTTGGATCACATAGTAATGTAGTACCACACTGAAACAGTCGATTAAACCAGGTTTCGATCAATATTTTAGAGAATAATTCATGTTAGGTCTAGGTTAGGTCAAGGATTTGCTCTCATCAGGTTCATTCTTTCGCATATTTCTCATACTTGATGGCTAGATCCTGGACTTTTTCAGGATTGCATCACGTAGTAATGAAGTACAACACTGAAACAGTCAATTAAACCTGGTTTCGATCAATATTTTAGAGAATAATTCATGTTAGGACTAGGTTAGGTCTGGGATTTGCTCTCATCAGGCTCATTCTTTCGCATATTTCTCATACTTGATGGCTAGATCCTGGGCTTTTTCTGGATTGCATGACGTAGTAATGAAGTACAACACTGAAACAGTCAATTAAACCTGGTTTCCATCAATATTTTAGAGAATAACGCATGTTAGGTCTGGATTAGGTCTAGGATTTGCCCTCATCAGGCTCATATTTTCGCATATTTCTCATACTTCATGTCTAGATCCTGGGCTATTTCTGGATTGGATCACGTAGTAATGTGGTACCACACTGAAACAGTCAATTAAACCTACTTTTGATCAATATTTTAGAGAATAATTCATGTTAGGTCTAGGTTAGGTCAGGGATTTGCTCTCATCAGGCTCATTCTTTCGCATATTTCTCATACTTGATGGCTAGATCCTGGGCTTTTTCTGGATTGCATAATAATTCATGTTAGGTCTAGGTTAGGTCTGGGATTTGCTCTCATCAGGCTCATTCTTTCGCATATTTCTCATACTTGATGGCTAGATCCTGGGCTTTTTCTGGATTGCATCACGTAGTAATAAAGTACAACACTGAAACAGTCAATTAAACCTGGTTTCGATCAATATTTTAGAGAATAATTCATGTTAGGTCTGGGTTAGGTCTAGGATTTGCCCTCATCAGGCTCATTCTTTCGCATATTTCTCATACTTGATAGGTAGATCCTGGGCTGTTTCTGGATTGCATCACTTAGTAATGAAGTGCAACACTGAAACAGTCAATTAAACCTGTTTTCGATCAATATTTTAGAGGATAACGGAAGTTAGGTCTGGGATAGGTCTAGGATTTGCCCTCATCAGGGTCATACTTTCGCAGTTTTAACATACATGTTGACCTGATCGAGGGTTTTTTCTGCTTTGGATCACGTAGTAAGGTGGTACCACACTGAAACAGTCCATTAAACCTGGATTGGAGCAATATTTTTGATGATAACGCATGTTAGGTCTGGGATAGGTCTAGGATTTGCCCTCATCAGGCTCTTACTTTCGCATATTTCTCATACTTCATGGCTAGATCCTGGGCTATTTCTGGATTGGATCACGTAGTAAAGTGGTACCACACTGAAACATTCAATGAAACCTGGTCTGGATAAATATTTTAGAGGATAACGCATCTTAGGTCTGGGTTAGGTCTAAGATTTGCCCTCATCACGCTCACAGTTTAGCGTTTTTCGCATACTTGTTGAACGGATCCTGGGTTTTTTCCGGTTTCGATCACGTAGTAATGTGGTACCACACTGAAACATTCAATTAAACCTGGTCTTGATAAATATTTTAGAGGATAACGCATGTTAGGTTTGGGTTAGGTCTAGGATTTGCCCTCATTAGGTTCATACTTTCGCATATTTCTCATACTTCATGGCTAGATCCTGGGCTTTTTCTGGATTGCATCACGTAGTAATGTAGTACCACACTGAAACATTCAATTAAACTTGGTCTTGATAAATATTTCAGAGGATAACGCATGTTAGGTCTGGGTTAGGTCTAGGATTTGCACTCATAAGGCTCATACTTTCGCGTTTTTCACATACTTGTTGAACAGATCCTGGGTTTTTTCTGGTTTGGATCACGTAGTAGTGTGGTACCACACTGAAACAGTCCATTAAACCTGGTTGCGATCAATGTTTTAGAGGATAACGCATGTTAGGTCTGGGTTAGGTCTAGTATTTGCCCTCATCAGGCTCATTCTTTCGCATATTTCTCAAACTTGATGGCTAGATCCTGGGCTTTTTCTGGATTGCATCACGTAGTAATGTAGTACCACACTGAAACATTCAATTAAACCTGGTCTTGATAAATATTTCAGAGGATAACGCATGTTAGGTCTGGGTTAGGTCTAGGATTTGCACTCATCAGGCTCATACTTTCGCATATTTCTCATACTTCATGGCTAGATCCTGGGCTGTTTCTGGATTGTATCACGTAGTAATGAAGTACAACACTGAAACAGTCAATTGAACCTGGTCTCCATCAATATCTTAGTGGACAACGCAAGTTAGGTCTGGGATAGGTCTTGGATTTGCCCTCATCAGGCTCATACTTTCGCATATTTCTCATACTTCATGGCTAGATCCTGGGCTATTTCTGGATTGGATCACGTAGTAAAGTGGTTCCACACTGAAACATTCAATTAAACCTGGTCTTGATAAATATTTCAGAGGATAACGCATGTTAGGTCTGGGTTAGGTCTAGGATTTGCCCTCATCAGACTCATACTTTCGCATTCTTCACGTACTTGTTGAACGGATCCTGGGTTTTTTCTGGTTTGGATCACGTAGTAATGTGGGACCACACTGAAACAGTCAATTAAACCTGGTTTCGATTAATATTTTAGAGTATAATTCATGTTAGGTCTAGGTTAGGTCTGGGATTTGCCCTCATCAGGCTCATACTTTCGCGTTTTTCACATACTTGTTGAACAGATCCTGGGCTTTTTCTGGATTGCATAACGTAGTAATGAAGTACAACACTGAAACAGTCAATTAAACCTGGTTTCCATCAATATTTTAGAGGACAACGCATGTTAGGTCTAGGTTAGGCCTGGGATTTGCCTCCATCAGGGTCATACTTTCGCAGTTTTAACATACATGTTGACCTGATCGAGGGTTTTTTCTGCTTTGGATCACGTAGAAAAGTGTTGCCACACTGGAACAGTCCATTAAACCTGGTTTGGATCAATATTTTAGAGGATAACGCATGTTAGGTCTAGGTTAGCCCTGGGATTTTCACACATCAGACTCATACTTTCGCATTCTTCACATACTTGTTGAACGGATCCTGGGTTTTTTCTGGTTTGGTTCACGTAGTAATGTGGTACCACACTGAAACATTCAATTAAACCTGGTCTTGATAAATATTTTAGAGGATAACGCATGTTAGGTTTGGGTTAGGTCTAGGATTTGCCCTCATCAGGCTCATACTTTCGCATATTTCTCATACTTCATGGCTAGATCCTGGGCTGTTTCTGGACAGTATCACGTAGTAATGTGGTACCACGCTGAAACAGTCAATTAAACCTGGTTTCGATCAATATTTTAGAGGATAACGCAAGTTAGATCTGGGATAGGCCTGGGATTCGCCCTAATCAGGCTCATACTTTCGCGTTTTTCACATACTTGTTGAACAGATCCTGGGTTTTTTCTGGTTTGGATCACGAATTAGTGTGGTACCACACTGAAACAGTCCATTAAAACCTGGTTTCGCTCAATATTTTAGAGGATAACGCATGTTAGGTCTAGGTTAGGTCTGGGATTTGCTCTCATCAGGATCATTCTTTCGCATATTTCTCATACTTGATGGCTAGATCCTGGGCTTTTTCTGGATTGCATTACGTAGTAATGTAGTACCACACTGAAACAGTCAATGAAACCTGGTTTCCATCAATATTTTAGAGGACAACGCAAGTTAGGTTTAAGTAAGGCCTGAGAGTTTCACTGATCAGACTCATTCTTTCGCATATTTCTCATACATGTTGAACAGATCCTGGGTTTTTTCTGGTTTGGATCACGTAGTAATGTGGTACCACACTGAAACAACCAATTAAACCTGGTCTTGATAAATATTTTAGAGGATAACGCATGTTAGGTCTGGGTTAGGTCTAGGATTTGCCCTCATCAGGCTCATACTTTCGCATATTTCTCATACTTCATGTCTAGATCCTGGGCTGTTTCTGGATTGTATCACGTAGTAATGTGGTACCACGCTGAAACAGTCAACTAAACCTGGTTTCGATCAATATTTTGGAGGATAACGCAAGTCAGGCCTGGGATAGGTCTAGGATTTGCCCTCATCAGGCTCTTACTTTCGCATATTTCTCATACTTCATTGCTAGATCCTGGGCTATTTCTCGATTGGATCACGTAGTAAAGTGGTACCACACTGAAACATTCAATGAAACCTGGTCTGGATAAATATTTTAGAGGATAACGCATTGTAGGTCTGGGTTAGGTCTAAGATTTGCCCTCATCAGGCTCAGAGTTTCGCGTTTTTCACATACTTGTTGAACAGAACCTGGGTTGCTTCTGGTTTGGATCACGTTGTAATGTGGTACCACACTGAAACATTCAATTAAACCTGGTCTTGATAAATATTTTAGAGGATAACCCATGTTAGGTCTGGGTTAGGTCTGTGATTTGCCCTCATCAGGGTCATACTTTCGCAGTTTTAACATGCATGTTGACCTGATCGAGGGTTTTTTTTGCTTTGGATCACGTAGTAAAGTGGTACCACACTAAAACAGTCAATTAAACCAGGTTTCGATCAATATTTTAGAGGATAACGCAAGTTAGGTCTGGGATAGGTCTAGGATTAGCCCTCATCAGACTCATACTTTCGCACACTTCACATACTCGCTGACAAGCTCCTGGGATTTTTTCTGGTTTGGATCACGTAGTAATGTGCTACCACACTGATACAGTCGATTAAACCTGGTTTCGTTCAATATTTTTGAGGGTAACGCATGTTAGGTCTGGGATAGGTCTGGGATTTGCCCTCACCAGGCTCATACTTTCCCAGTTTTAACATGCATGTTGACCTGATCGAGGGTTTTTTCTGCTTTGGATCACGTAGTAAAGTGGTACCACAATAAAACAGTCAACTAAACCTGGTTTCGATCAATATTTTAGAGGATATCGCAAGTTAGGTCTGGGATAGGTCTGGGATTTGCCCTCATCAGACTCATACTTTCGCACACTTGACATAATCGTTGATCAGATCCTGGGTTTTTTTCTGGTTTGGATCACGTAGTAATGTGGTACCACACTGAAACAGTCGATTAAACCTGGTTTCGATCAATATTATTGAGGATAACGCATGTTAGGTCTAGGTTAGGCCTGGGATTTTCACTCATCAGTCTCATACTTTCGCATTCTTCACATACTTGTTGAACGGATCCTGGGTTTTTTCTGGTTTGGATCACGTAGTAATGTGGTACCACACTGAAACAGTCGATTAAACCAGGTTTCGATCAATATTATAGAGAATAATTCATGTTAGGTCTAGGTTAGGTCTAGGATTTGCTCTCGTCAGGCTCATACTTTCGCATGTTTCTCATACTTCAAGGCTAGATCCTGGGCTATTTCTGAATTGGACCACGTAGTAATGTGGTACCACACTGAAACAGTCAATGAAACCTGGTTTCGATCAATATTTTAGAGGATAACGCAAGTTAGGTCTGGGTTAGGTCTGGGATTTGCCCTCATCGGACTCATACTTTCGCACCCTTCACATACTCGTTGAACAGATCCTGGGTTATTTTCTGGTTTGGATCACATAGTAATGTGGTACCACACTGAGACAGTCGATTAAACCAGGTGTCGATCAATATTTTTGAGGATAACGCATGTTAGGTCTAGGTTAGGCCTGGGATTTGCCCTCATCAGGCTCATACTTTCCCAGTTTTAACATGCATGTTGACCTGATCGAGGGTTTTTTCTGCTTTGGATCACGTAGTAAAGTGGTACCACAATAAAACGTTCAATTAAACCTGGTTTCGATCAATATTTTAGAGGACATCGCAAGTTAGGTCTGGGATAGGTCTGGGATTTGCCCTCATCGGACTCATACTTTCGCACACTTGACATACTCGTTGATCAGATCCTGCGTTTTTTTCTGGTTTGGATCATGTAGTAATGTGGTACCACACTGAAACATTCGATTAAACCTGGTTTCGATCAATATTATTGAGGATAACGCACGTTAGGTCTAGGTTAGGCCTGAGATTTTCACTCATCAGACTCATACTTTCGCATTCTTCACATACTTGTTGAACGGATCCTGGGTTTTTTCTGGTTTGGATCACGTAGTAATGTGGTACCACACTGAAACAGTCAATTAAACCTGGTTTCGATCAATATTTTAGAGAATAATTCATGTTAGGTCTAGGTTAGGTCTGGGATTTACTCTCATGAGGCTCATTCTTTCGCATATTACTCACACTTGATGACTAGATCCTGGGCCCTTTGTGGATTGGATCACGTAGTAATGTGGGACCACACTGAAACAGTGAATTAAACCTGGTTTCCATCAATATCTTAGAGGACAACGCAAGTTAGGTCTGGGATAGGTCTGGGATTAGCCCTCATCAGACTCATACTTTCGCACACTTCACATACTCGTTGACAAGATCCTGGGTTTTTTTCTGGTTTGGATCACGTAGTAATGTGGTACCACACTGAAACAGTCGATTAAACCTGGTTTCGATCAATATTTTTGAGGATAACGCATGTTAGGTCTGGGATAGGTCTGGGATTTGCCCTCATCAGGCTCATACTTTCCCAGTTTTAACATGCATGTTGACCTGATCGAGGGTTTTTTCTGCTTTGGATCACGTAGTAAAGTGGTACCACAATAAAACGTTCAATTAAACCTGGTTTCGATCAATATTTTAGAGGACATCGCAAGTGAGGTCTGGGATAGGTCTGGGATTTGCCCTCATCAGACTCATACTTTCGCACACTTGACATACTCGTTGATCAGATCCTGGGTTTTTTGCTGGTTTGGATCACGTAGTAATGTGGTACCACACTGAAACAGTCGATTAAACCTGGTTTCGATCAATATTATTCAGGATAACGCATGTTAGGTCTAGGTTAGGCCTGGGATTTTCACTCATCAGACTCATACTATCGCATTCTTCACATACTTGTTGAACGGATCCTGGGTTTTTTCTCGTTTAGATCACGTAGTAATGTGGGACCACACTGAAACAGTCAATTACACCTGGTTTCGATCAATATTATAGAGAATAATTCATGTTAGGTCTAGGTTAGGTCTGGGATATACTCTCATCAGGCTCATTCTTTCGCATATTACTCATACTTGATGGCTAGATCCTGGGCTTTTTCTGGATTGGATCACGTAGTAATGTGGGACCACACTGAAACAGTGAATTAAACCTGGTTTCCATCAATATCTTAGAGGACAACGCAAGTTAGGTCTGGGATAGGTCTGGGATTTGCCCTCCTCAGGCTCATACTTTCGCGGTTTTCACATACTCGTTGAACAGATCCTGGGTTTTTTCTGGTTTGGATCACGTAGTAGTGTGGTACCACACTGAAACAGTCCATTAAACCTGGTTTGGATCAATATTTTAGAGGATAACGCATGTTAGGTCTAGGTAAGGTCTGGGATTTTCACTCATCAGACTCATACTTTCGCATTCTTCACATACTTGTTGAACGGATCCTGGGTTTTTTCTGGTTTGGATCACTTAGTAATGTGGTACCACACTGAAACAGCCGATTACACCAGGTTTCGATCAATATTTTTGAGGATAACGCATGTTAGGTCTAGGTTAGGCCTGGGATTTTCACTCATCAGACTCATACTTTCGCATTCTTCACATACTTGTTGAATGGTTTTGGGGGTTTTTTCTGGTTTGGATCACGTAGTAATGTGGGACCACACTGAAACAATCAATTAAACCTGGTCTTGATAAATATTTTAGAGGATAACGCATGTTAGGTCTAGGTAAGGTCTGGGATTTTCACACATCAGACTCATACTTTCGCATTCTTCACATACTTGTTGAACGGATCCTGGGTTTTTTCTGGTTTGGATCACTTAGTAATGTGGTACCACACTGAAACAGCCGATTACACCAGGTTTCGATCAATATTTTTGAGGATAACGCATGTTAGGTCTAGGTTAGGCCTGGGATTTTCACTCATCAGACTCATACTTTCGCATTCTTCTCATACTTGTCGAACTAAACCTGGGTTTTTTCAGGTCTGGATCACGTAGTAATGTGGTACCACACTGAAACAGTCCATTAAACCTTGTTTCGATCAATATTTTAGAGGATAACGCAAGTTAAGTCTGGTATTGGTCTGGGATTTGACCTCATCAGACTCATACTTTCGCACACTTCACATACTCGTTGAACAGATCCTAGGTTATTTTCAGGTTTGGATCACATAGTAATGTGGTACTACACTGAAACAGTCGATTAAACCAGGTTTCGATCAATATTTTTGAGGATAACGCATGTTAGGTTTGGGTTAGGTCTAGGATTTGCCCTCAGCAGGCTCATACTTTCGCATATTTCTCATACTTCAGGGCTAGATCCTGGGCTGTTTCTGGTTTGTATCACGTAGTAATGTGGTACCACACTGAAACAGTCAATTAAACCTGGTTTGCATCAATAGTTTAGAGGATAACGCAAGTTTGGTCTGGGATAGGTCTGGGATTTGCCCTCATCAGGTTCATACTTTCGCGTTTTTCACATACTTGTTGAACAGATCCTGGGTTTTTTCTGGTTTGGATCCCGTAGTAGTGTGGTACCACGCTGAAACAGTCCATTAAACCTGGTTTCGCTCAATATTTTAGAGGATAACGCATGTTAGGTCTAGGTCAGGCCTGGGATTTTCACTCATCAGACTCATACTTTCGCATTCTTCACATACTTGTTGAACAGATCCTGGGTTTTTTCTGGTTTGGATCACGTAGTAATGTGGGTCCACACTGAGACAATCAATTAAACCTGGTTTCGATAAATATTTTAGAGAATAATTCATGTTAGGTCTAGGTTAGGTCTGGGATTTGCTCTCATCAGGCTCATTCTTTCGCATATTTCTCATATTTGATGGCTAGATCCTGGGCTTTTTCTGGATTGCATCACGTAGTAATGAAGTACGACACTGAAACATTCAATTAAACCTGGTTTCCATCAATATCTTAGAGGACAACGCAAGTTAGGTCTGGCATAGGTCTGGGATCCGCCCTCATCAGGCTCATACTTTGGCGTTTTTCACATACTTGTTGAACAGATCCTGGGTTTTTTCTGGTTTGTATCACGTAGTAGTGTGGTACCACACTGCAACAGTCCATTAAACCTGGTTTGGATCAATATTTTAGAGGATAACGCATGTTAGGTCTAGGTTAGCCCTGGGATTTTCACTCATCGGACTCATACTTTCGCATTCTTCTCATACTTGTTGAACTGGTCCTGGGTTTTTTCTGGTTTGGATCACGTAGTAATGTGGTACCACACTGAAACAATCGACTAAACCTGGTTTCGATCAATATCTTAGAGGATAACGCAAGTTAAGTCTGGGATTGGTCTGGGATATGACCTCATCATACTCATACTTTCGCACACTTCACATACTCGTTGAACAGATCCTAGGTTATTTTCAGGTTTGGATCACATAGTAATGTGGTACTACACTGAAACAGTCGATTAAACCAGGTTTCGATCAATATTTTTGAGGATAACGCATGTTAGGTTTGGGTTAGGTCTAGGATTTGCCCTCAGCAGGCTCATACTTTCGCATATTTCTCATACTTCAGGGCTAGATCCTGGGCTGTTTCTGGTTTGTATCACGTAGTAATGTGGTACCACACTGAAACAGTCAATTAAACCTGGTTTGCATCAATAGTTTAGAGGATAACGCAAGTTTGGTCTGGGATAGGTCTGGGATTTGCCCTCATCAGGCTCATACTTTCGCGTTTTTCACATACTTGTTGAACAGATCCAGGGTTTTTTCTGGTTTGGATCACGTAGTAGTGTGGTACCACACTGAAACAGTCCATTAAACCTGGTATGGATCAATATTTTGGAGGATAACGCATGTTAGGTCTAGGTTAGGTCTGGGATTTTCACTCATCAGACTCATACTTTCGCATTCTTCACATACTTCTTGGACGGATCCTGGGTTTTTTCCGGTTTGGATCACGTAGTAATGTGGTACCACACTGAAACAGTCGATTAAACCTGACTTCGATCAATATTTTAGAGGATAACGCAAGTTAGGTCTAGGTTAGGCCTGGGATTTGCCCCCATCAGGGTCATACTTTCGCAGTTTTATCATACATGTTGACCTGATCGAGGGTTTTTTCTGCTTTGGATCACGTAGTAAAGTGGTACCACACTGAAACATTCCATTAAACCTGGTCTTGATTAATATTATAGAGGATAACGCATGTTAGGTTTGGGTTAGGTCTAGGATTTGCCCTCATCAGGCTCATACTTTCGCATATTTCTCATACTTCATGGCTAGATCCTGGGCTGTTTCTGGATTGTATCACGATAGTAATGTGGTACCACGCCGAAACAGTCAATTAAACCTGGTTTCGATAAATATTTTAGAGGATAACGCAAGTTAGGTCTGGCATAGGTCTGGGATTCGCCCTCATCAGGCTCATACTTTCGCGTTTTTCACATACTTGTTGAACAGATCCTGGGTTTTTTCTGGTTTGTATCACGTAGTAGAGTGGTACCACACTGAAACAGTCCGTTAAACCTGGTTTGGATCAATATTTTAGAGGATAACGCATGTTAGGTCTAGGTAAGGTCTGGGATTTTCACTCATCAGACTCATACTTTCGCATTCTTCACATACTTGTTGAACGGATCCTGGGTTTTTTCTGGTTTGGATCACTTAGTAATGTGGTACCACACTGAAACAGCCGATTACACCAGGTTTCGATCAATATTTTTGAGGATAACGCATGTTAGGTCTAGGTTAGGCCTGGGATTTTCACTCATCAGACTCATACTTTCGCATTCTTCACATACTTGTTGAATGGTTTTGGGGGTTTTTTCTGGTTTGGATCACGTAGTAATGTGGGACCACACTGAAACAATCAATTAAACCTGGTCTTGATAAATATTTTAGAGGATAACGCATGTTAGGTCTAGGTAAGGTCTGGGATTTTCACTCATCAGACTCATACTTTCGCATTCTTCACATACTTGTTGAACGGATCCTGGGTTTTTTCTGGTTTGGATCACTTAGTAATGTGGTACCACACTGAAACAGCCGATTACACCAGGTTTCGATCAATATTTTTGAGGATAACGCATGTTAGGTCTAGGTTAGGCCTGGGATTTTCACTCATCAGACTCATACTTTCGCATTCTTCTCATACTTGTTGAACTAAACCTGGGTTTTTTCAGGTCTGGATAACGTAGTAATGTGGTACCACACTGAAACTGTCCATTAAACCTTGTTTCGATCAATATTTTAGAGGATAACGCAAGTTAAGTCTGGTATTGGTCTGGGATTTGACCTCATCAGACTCATACTTTCGCACACTTCACATACTCGTTGAACAGATCTTGGGTTATTTTCTGGTTTGGATCACATAGTAATGTGGTACCACACTGAAACAGTCGATTAAACCAGGTTTCGATCAATATTTTTGAGGATAACGCATGTTAGGTCTAGGTTAGGCCTGGGATTTTCACTCATCAGACTCATACTATCGCATTCTTCACATACTTGTTGAACGGTTCCTGGGTTTTTTCTGATTTGGATCACGTAGTAGAGTGGTACCACAATAAAACAGTCAATTAAACCTGGTTTCGATCAATATTTTAGAGGATATCGCAAGTTAGGTCTGGGATAGGTCTGGGATTTGCCCTCATCAGGTTCATACTTTCGCGTTTTTCACATACTTGTTGAACAGATCCTGGGTTTTTTCTGGTTTGGAACCCGTAGTAGTGTGGTACCACGCTGAAACAGTCCATTAAACCTGGTTTCGCTCAATATTTTAGAGGATAACGCATGTTAGGTCTAGGTCAGGCCTGGGATTTTCACTCATCAGACTCATACTTTCGCATTCTTCACATACTTGTTGAACAGATCCTGGGTTTTTTCTGGTTTGGATCACGTAGTAATGTGGGTCCACACTGAGACAATCAATTAAACCTGGTTTCGATAAATATTTTAGAGAATAATTCATGTTAGGTCTAGGTTAGGTCTGGGATTTGCTCTCATCAGGCTCATTCTTTCGCATATTTCTCATATTTGATGGCTAGATCCTGGGCTTTTTCTGGATTGCATCACGTAGTAATGAAGTACGACACTGAAACATTCAATTAAACCTGGTTTCCATCAATATCTTAGAGGACAACGCAAGTTAGGTCTGGCATAGGTCTGGGATTCGCCCTCATCAGGCTCATACTTTGGCGTTTTTCACATACTTGTTGAACAGATCCTGGGTTTTTTCTGGTTTGTATCACGTAGTAGTGTGGTACCACACTGAAACAGTCAATTAAACCTGGTTTCCATCAATATTTTAGAGGATAACGCAAGTTAGGTCTGGCATTGGTCTGGGATTCGCCCTCATCAGGCTCATACTTTCGCGTTTTTCACATACTTGTTGAACAGATCCTTGGTTTTTTCTGGTTTGTATCACGTAGTAGTGTGGTACCACACTGCAACAGTCCATTAAGCCTGGTTTGGATCAATATTTTAGAGGATAACGCATGTTAGGTCTAGGTTAGCCCTGGGATTTTCACTCATCGGACTCATACTTTCGCATTCTTCTCATACTTGTTGAACTGGTCCTGGGGTTTTTCTGGTTTGGATCACTTAGTAATGTGGTACCACACTGAAACAGCCGATTACACCAGGTTTCGATCAATATTTTTGAGGATAACGCATGTTAGGTCTAGGTTAGGCCTGGGATTTTCACTCATCAGACTCATACTTTCGCATTCTTCACATACTTGTTGAATGGTTTTGGGGGTTTTTTCTGGTTTGGATCACGTAGTAATGTGGGACCACACTGAAACAATCAATTAAACCTGGTCTTGATAAATATTTTAGAGGATAACGCATGTTAGGTCTAGGTAAGGTCTGGGATTTTCACTCATCAGACTCATACTTTCGCATTCTTCACATACTTGTTGAACGGATCCTGGGTTTTTTCTGGTTTGGATCACTTAGTAATGTGGTACCACACTGAAACAGCCGATTACACCAGGTTTCGATCAATATTTTTGAGGATAACGCATGTTAGGTCTAGGTTAGGCCTGGGATTTTCACTCATCAGACTCATACTTTCGCATTCTTCTCATACTTGTTGAACTAAACCTGGGTTTTTTCAGGTCTGGATAACGTAGTAATGTGGTACCACACTGAAACAGTCCATTAAACCTTGTTTCGATCAATATTTTAGAGGATAACGCAAGTTAAGTCTGGTATTGGTCTGGGATTTGACCTCATCAGACTCATACTTTCGCACACTTCACATACTCGTTGAACAGATCTTGGGTTATTTTCTGGTTTGGATCACATAGTAATGTGGTACCACACTGAAACAGTCGATTAAACCAGGTTTCGATCAATATTTTTGAGGATAACGCATGTTAGGTCTAGGTTAGGCCTGGGATTTTCACTCATCAGACTCATACTATCGCATTCTTCACATACTTGTTGAACGGTTCCTGGGTTTTTTCTGATTTGGATCACGTAGTAGAGTGGTACCACAATAAAACAGTCAATTAAACCTGGTTTCGATCAATATTTTAGAGGATATCGCAAGTTAGGTCTGGGATAGGTCTGGGATTTGCCCTCATCAGGTTCATACTTTCGCGTTTTTCACATACTTGTTGAACAGATCCTGGGTTTTTTCTGGTTTGGAACCCGTAGTAGTGTGGTACCACGCTGAAACAGTCCATTAAACCTGGTTTCGCTCAATATTTTAGAGGATAACGCATGTTAGGTCTAGGTCAGGCCTGGGATTTTCACTCATCAGACTCATACTTTCGCATTCTTCACATACTTGTTGAACAGATCCTGGGTTTTTTCTGGTTTGGATCACGTAGTAATGTGGGTCCACACTGAGACAATCAATTAAACCTGGTTTCGATAAATATTTTAGAGAATAATTCATGTTAGGTCTAGGTTAGGTCTGGGATTTGCTCTCATCAGGCTCATTCTTTCGCATATTTCTCATATTTGATGGCTAGATCCTGGGCTTTTTCTGGATTGCATCACGTAGTAATGAAGTACGACACTGAAACATTCAATTAAACCTGGTTTCCATCAATATCTTAGAGGACAACGCAAGTTAGGTCTGGCATAGGTCTGGGATTCGCCCTCATCAGGCTCATACTTTGGCGTTTTTCACATACTTGTTGAACAGATCCTGGGTTTTTTCTGGTTTGTATCACGTAGTAGTGTGGTACCACACTGAAACAGTCAATTAAACCTGGTTTCCATCAATATTTTAGAGGATAACGCAAGTTAGGTCTGGCATTGGTCTGGGATTCGCCCTCATCAGGCTCATACTTTCGCGTTTTTCACATACTTGTTGAACAGATCCTTGGTTTTTTCTGGTTTGTATCACGTAGTAGTGTGGTACCACACTGCAACAGTCCATTAAGCCTGGTTTGGATCAATATTTTAGAGGATAACGCATGTTAGGTCTAGGTTAGCCCTGGGATTTTCACTCATCGGACTCATACTTTCGCATTCTTCTCATACTTGTTGAACTGGTCCTGGGGTTTTTCTGGTTTGGATCACGTAGTAATGTGGTACCACACTGAAACAATCGACTAAACCTGGTTTCGATCAATATCTTAGAGGATAACGCAAGTTAAGTCTGGGATTGGTCTGGGATTTGACCTCATCATACTCATACTTTCGCACACTTCACATACTCGTTGAACAGATCCTAGGTTATTTTCAGGTTTGGATCACATAGTAATGTGGTACTACACTGAAACAGTCGATTAAACCAGGTTTCGATCAATATTTTTGAGGATAACGCATGTTAGGTTTGGGTTAGGTCTAGGATTTGCCCTCAGCAGGCTCATACTTTCGCATATTTCTCATACTTCAGGGCTAGATCCTGGGCTGTTTCTGGTTTGTATCACGTAGTAATGTGGTACCACACTGAAACAGTCAATTAAACCTGGTTTGCATCAATAGTTTAGAGGATAACGCAAGTTTGGTCTGGGATAGGTCTGGGATTTGCCCTCATCAGGCTCATACTTTCGCGTTTTTCACATACTTGTTGAACAGATCCAGGGTTTTTTCTGGTTTGGATCACGTAGTAGTGTGGTACCACTCTGAAACAGTCCATTAAACCTGGTATGGATCAATATTTTGGAGGATAACGCATGTTAGGTCTAGGTTAGGTCTGGGATTTTCACTCATCAGACTCATACTTTCGCATTCTTCACATACTTCTTGGACGGATCCTGGGTTTTTTCTGGTTTGGATCACGTAGTAATGTGGTACCACACTGAAACAGTCGATTAAACCTGATTTCGATCAATATTTTAGAGGATAACGCAAGTTAGGTCTAGGTTAGGCCTGGGATTTGCCCCCATCAGGGTCATACTTTCGCAGTTTTATCATACATGTTGACCTGATCGAGGGTTTTTTCTGCTTTGGATCACGTAGTAAAGTGGTACCACACTGAAACATTCCATTAAACCTGGTCTTGATTAATATTATAGAGGATAACGCATGTTAGGTTTGGGTTAGGTCTAGGATTTGCCCTCATCAGGCTCATACTTTCGCATATTTCTCATACTTCATGGCTAGATCCTGGGCTGTTTCTGGATTGTATCACGATAGTAATGTGGTACCACGCTGAAACTGTCGATTAAACCTGGTTTCGATCAATATTATTGAGGATAACGCAAGTTACGTCTGGGATAGGTCTGGGATTTGCCCTCATCAGGCTCATACTCGCTTCGATCAGTATTTTAGAGGACAACGCAAGTTAGGTCAGGGATAGGTCTGGGATTTGCCCTCATCAGGGTCATACTTCCGCATATTTCTCATACTTCATGGCTAGATCCTGGGCTATTTCTGGATTGGATCACGTAGTAATGTGGTACCACACTGAAACAGTCAATTAAACCTGGTTTCGATCAATATTTTAGAGGATAACGGAAGTTAGGTCTGGGATAGGTCTGGGATTTGCCCTCATCAGGCTCATACTTTCGCGTTTTTCACATACCTGTTGAACAGATCCTGGGTTTTTTCTGGTTTGGATCACGTAGTAGTGTGGTACCACACTGAAACAGTCGATTAAACCTGGTTTCGATCAATATTTTAGAGGATATCGCATGTTAGGCCTGGGTTAAGTCTAGGATTTGCCCCCATCAGGCTCATACTTTCGCGTTTTTCACATACTTGTTGAACAGATCCTGGGTTTTTTCTGATTTGGATCACGTAGTAATGTGGTACCACACTGAAACAGTCCATTAAACCTGGTTTCGATCAATATTTTAGAGAATAATTCATGTTAGGTCTAGGTTAGGTCTGGGATTTGCTCCCATCAGGCACATTCTTTCGCATATTTCTCATACTTGATGGCTAGATCCTGGTCTTTTTCTGGATTGCATCACGTAGTAATGTGGTACCACACTGAAACAGTCCATTAAACCTGGTTTCGATCAATATTTTAGAGGACAACCCAAGTTAGGTCTGGGATGGGTCTGGGATTTGCCCTCATCAGGATCATACTTTCGCATTTTTCACATACTTGTTGAACAGATCCTGGGCTATTTCTGGATTGTATCACGTAGTAATGTGGTACCACGCTGAAACAGTCAATTAAACCTGGTTTCGATCAATATTTTAGAGGATAACGCAAGTTAGGTCTGAGATAGGTCTGGGATTCGCCCTTATCAGGCTCATACTGGTTTCGATCAATATTTTAGAGGACAACACAAGTTAGGTCTGGGATAGGTCTGGGATTTGCCCTCTTCAGGGTCATACTTTCGAATATTTCTCATACTTGATGGCTAGATCCTGGTCTTTTTCTGGATTGCATCACGTAGTAATGTGGTACCACACTGAAACAGTCCATTAAACCTGGTTTCGATCAATATTTTAAAGGACAACCCAAGTTAGGTCTGGGATGGGTCTGGGATTTGCCCTCATCAGGATCATACTTTCGCATTTTTCACATACTTGTTGAACTGATCCTGGGCTTTTTCTGGTTTGGATCACGTAGTAATGTGGTACCACACTGAAACAGTCAATTAAACCTGGTTTCGATCAATATTTTAGAGAATAATTCATGTTAGGTCTAGGTTAGGTCTGGGATTTGCTCTCATCAGGCTCATACTTTCGCACACTTCAGATACTCGTTTGGCAGATCCTGTGTTATTTTCTGGTTTGCATCGCATAGTAATGTGGTGCCACACTGAAACAGTCGATTAAGCCAGGTTTCGATCAATATTTTTGAGGATAACGCATGTTAGGTCTAGGTTAGGCCTGGGGTTTTCACTCATCAGACTCATACTTTCGCATTCTTCACATACTTGTTGAACGGATCCTGGGTTGTTTCTGGTTTGGATCACGTAGTAATGTGGTACCACACTGAAACAGTCAATTAAACCTGGTTTTGAACAATATCTTAGAGAATAATTCATGTTAGGTCTAGGTTAGGTCTGGGATTTGCTCTCATCAGGCTCATTCTTTCGCATATTTCTCATACTTGATGGCTAGATCCTGGCCTTTTTCTGGATTGCATCACGTAGTAATGAAGTACAACACTGAAACAGTCAATTAAACCTGGTTTCCATCAATATCTTAGAGGACAACGCAAGTTAGGTCTGGGATAGGTCTGGGATTTGCCCACATCAGGCTCATACCTTCGCGTTTTTCACATACTCGTTGAACAGATCCTGGGTTTTTTCTGGTTTGGATCACGTAGTAGTGTGGTACCACACTGAAACAGTCCATTAAACCTGGTTTGGATCAACATTTTAGAGGATAACGCATGTTAGGTCTAGGTTAGGTCAGGGATTTTCACTGATCAGTCTCATACTTTCGCATTCTTCACATACTTGTTGAACGGATCCTGGGTTTTTTCCGGTTTGGTTCGCGTAATAATGTGGTACCACACTGAAACATTCAATTAAACCTGGTCTTGATAAACATTTTAGAGGATAACGTATGTTAGGTCTGGGTTACGTCTAGGATTTGCCCTCATCAGGCTCATACTTTCGCATATCTCTCATACTTCATGGCTAGATCCTGGATTTTCTTCTGGTTTGGATCACGTAGTATTGTGGTACCACACTGAAACTGTCGATTAAACCTGGTTTCGATCAATATTATTGAGGATAACGCAAGTTACGTCTGGGATAGGTCTGGGATTTGCCCTCATCAGGCTCATACTCGCTTCGATCAGTATTTTAGAGGACAACGCAAGTTAGGTCAGGGATAGGTCTGGGATTTGCACTCATCAGGGTCATACTTCCGCATATTTCTCATACTTCATGGCTAGATCCTGGGCTATTTCTGGATTGGATCACGTAGTAATGTGGTACCACACTGAAACAGTCAATTAAACCTGGTTTCGATCAATATTTTAGAGGATAACGGAAGTTAGGTCTGGGATAGGTCTGGGATTTGCCCTCATCAGGCTCATACTTTCGCGTTTTTCACATACCTGTTGAACAGATCCTGGGTTTTTTCTGGTTTGGATCACGTAGTAGTGTGGTACCACACTGAAACAGTCGATTAAACCTGGTTTCGATCAATATTTTAGAGGATATCGCATGTTAGGCCTGGGTTAAGTCTAGGATTTGCCCCCATCAGGCTCATACTTTCGCGTTTTTCACATACTTGTTGAACAGATCCTGGGTTTTTTCTGATTTGGATCACGTAGTAATGTGGTACCACACTGAAACAGTCCATTAAACCTGGTTTCGATCAATATTTTAGAGAATAATTCATGTTAGGTCTAGGTTAGGTCTGGGATTTGCTCCCATCAGGCACATTCTTTCGCATATTTCTCATACTTGATGGCTAGATCCTGGTCTTTTTCTGGATTGCATCACGTAGTAATGTGGTACCACACTGAAACAGTCCATTAAACCTGGTTTCGATCAATATTTTAGAGGACAACCCAAGTTAGGTCTGGGATGGGTCTGGGATTTGCCCTCATCAGGATCATACTTTCGCATTTTTCACATACTTGTTGAACAGATCCTGGGCTATTTCTGGATTGTATCACGTAGTAATGTGGTACCACGCTGAAACAGTCAATTAAACCTGGTTTCGATCAATATTTTAGAGGATAACGCAAGTTAGGTCTGAGATAGGTCTGGGATTCGCCCTTATCAGGCTCATACTGGTTTCGATCAATATTTTAGAGGACAACACAAGTTAGGTCTGGGATAGGTCTGGGATTTGCCCTCTTCAGGGTCATACTTTCGAATATTTCTCATACTTGATGGCTAGATCCTGGTCTTTTTCTGGATTGCATCACGTAGTAATGTGGTACCACACTGAAACAGTCCATTAAACCTGGTTTCGATCAATATTTTAAAGGACAACCCAAGTTAGGTCTGGGATGGGTCTGGGATTTGCCCTCATCAGGATCATACTTTCGCATTTTTCACATACTTGTTGAACTGATCCTGGGCTTTTTCTGGTTTGGATCACGTAGTAATGTGGTACCACACTGAAACAGTCAATTAAACCTGGTTTCGATCAATATTTTAGAGAATAATTCATGTTAGGTCTAGGTTAGGTCTGGGATTTGCTCTCATCAGGCTCATACTTTCGCACACTTCAGATACTCGTTTGGCAGATCCTGTGTTATTTTCTGGTTTGCATCGCATAGTAATGTGGTGCCACACTGAAACAGTCGATTAAGCCAGGTTTCGATCAATATTTTTGAGGATAACGCATGTTAGGTCTAGGTTAGGCCTGGGATTTTCACTCATCAGACTCATACTTTCACATTCTTCACATACTTGTTGAACGGATCCTGGGTTGTTTCTGGTTTGGATCACGTAGTAATGTGGTACCACACTGAAACAGTCAATTAAACCTGGTTTTGAACAATATTTTAGAGAATAATTCATGTTAGGTCTAGGTTAGGTCTGGGATTTGCTCTCATCAGGCTCATTCTTTCGCATATTTCTCATACTTGATGGCTAGATCCTGGCCTTTTTCTGGATTGCATCACGTAGTAATGAAGTACAACACTGAAACAGTCAATTAAACCTGGTTTCCATCAATATCTTAGAGGACAACGCAAGTTAGGTCTGGGATAGGTCTGGGATTTGCCCACATCAGGCTCATACCTTCGCGTTTTTCACATACTCGTTGAACAGATCCTGGGTTTTTTCTGGTTTGGATCACGTAGTAGTGTGGTACCACACTGAAACAGTCCATTAAACCTGGTTTGGATCAACATTTTAGAGGATAACGCATGTTAGGTCTAGGTTAGGTCAGGGATTTTCACTCATCAGACTCATACTTTCGCATTCTTCACATACTTGTTGAACGGATCCTGGGTTTTTTCTGGATTGGGTCACGTAGTAGTGCGGTACCACACTGAAACAGTCGATTAAACCTGGTTTCGATCAATATTTTTGAGGATAACGCAAGTTAGGTCTGGGATAGGTCTGGGATTTTCCCTCATCAGGCTCATACTTTCGCGTTTTTCACATACTTGTTGAACAGATCCTGGGTTTTTTCTGGATTGGGTCACGTAGTAGTGTGGTACCACACTGAAACAGTCGATTAAACCTGGTTTCGATCAATATTTTTGAGGATAACGCATGTTAGGTCTAGGTTAGGCCTGGGATTTTCACTCATCAGACTCATACTTTCGCATTCTTCTCATACTTGTTGAACGGATCCTGGGTTTTTTCTGGTTTGGATCACGTAGTAATGTGGTACCACACTGAAACAGTCAATTAAACCTGGTTTTGATCAATATTTTAGAGAATAATTCATGTTAGGTCTAGGTTAGGTCTGGGATTTGGTCTCATCAGGCTCATACTTTCGCGTTTTTCACATACTCGTTGAACAGCTCCTGGGTTATCTTCTGGTTTGGATCGCATAGTAATGTGGTACCACACTGAAACTGTCGATTAAACCAGGTTTCGATCAATATTTTTGAGGATAACGCATGTTAGGTCTAGGTTAGGCCTGGGATTTTCACTCATCAGACTCATACTTTCGCATTCTTCTCATACTTGTTGAACGCATCCTGGGTTTTTTCTGGATTGGGTCACGTAGTAGTGCGGTACCACACTGAAACAGTCGATTAAACCTGGTTTCGATCAATATTTTTGAGGATAACGCAAGTTAGGTCTGGGATAGGTCTGGGATTTTCCCTCATCAGGCTCATACTTTCGCGTTTTTTACATACTTGTTGAACAGATCCTGGGTTTTTTCTGGATTGGGTCACGTAGTAGTGTGGTACCACACTGAAACAGTCGATTAAACCTGGTTTCGAACAATATTTTTGAGGATAACGCATGTTAGGTCTAGGTTAGGCCGGGGATTTTCACTCATCAGACTCATACTTTCGCATTCTTCACACACTTGTTGAACGGATCCTGTGTTTTTTCTGGTTTGGATCACGTAGTAGTGTGGTACCACACTGAAACACTCCATTAAACCTGGTTTGGATCAACATTTTAGAGGATAACGCATGTTAGGTCTAGGTTAGGTCTGGGATTTGCTCTCATCAGGCTCATTCTTTCGCATATTTCTCATACTTGATGGCTAGATCCTGGGCTTTTTCTGGATTGCATCACGTAGTAATGAAGTACAACACTGAGACAGTCAATTAAACCTGGTTTCCATCAATATCTTAGAGGACAACGCAAGTTAGGTCTGGGATAGGTCTGGGATTTGCCCACATCAGGCTCATACCTTCGCGTTTTTCACATACTTGTTGAACAGATCCTGGGTTTTTTCTGGTTTGGATCACGTAGTAGTGTGGTACCACACTGAAACGGTCCATTAAACCTGGTTTGGATCAACATTTTAGAGGATAACGCATGTTAGGTCTAGGTTAGGTCAGGGATTTTCACTCATCAGACTCATACTTTCGCATTCTTCACATACTTGTTGAACGGATCCTGGGTTTTTTCTGGTTTGGATCACGTAATAATGTGGGACCACACTGAAACAATCAATTAAACCTGGTCTTGATAAATATTTTAGAGGATAACGCATGTTAGGTCTGGGATAGGTCTGGGATTTGCCCTCATCAGACTCATACTTTCGCACACTTCACATACTTGTTGAACAGATACAGGGTTTTTTCTGGTTTGGTTCACGTAGTAATGTGGTACCACACTGAAACATTGAATTAAACCTGGTCTTGATAAATATTTTAGAGGATAACTCATGTTAGGTTTGGGTTAGGTCTTGGATTTGCCATCATCAGGCTCATACTTTCGCATATTTCTCATACTTCATGGCTAGATTCTGGGCTGTTTCTGGATTGTATCACGTAGTAATGTGGTACCACGCTGAAACAGTCAATTAAACCTGGTTTCGATCAATATTTTAGAGGATAACGCAAGTTAGGTCTGGCATAGGTCTGGGATTCGCCCTCATCAGGCTCATACTTTCGCGTTTTTCACATACTTGTTGAACTGCTCCTGGGCTTTTTCTGGTTTGGATCACGTAGTAGTGTGGTTCCACACTGAAACAGTCCATTAAACCTGGTTTGGATCAACATTTTAGAGGATAACGCATGTTAGGTCTAGGTTAGGTCTGGGATTTGCTCTCATCAGGCTCATTCTTTCGCATATTTCTCATACTTGATGGCTAGATCCTGGCCTTTTTCTGGATTGCATCACGTAGTAATGAAGTGCAACACTGAAACAGTCAATTAAACCTGGATTCCATCAATATCTTAGAGGACAACGCAAGTTAGGTCTGGGATAGGTCTGGGATTTGCCCACATCAGGCTCATACTTTCGCGTTTTTCACATACTTGTTGAACAGATCCTGGGTTTTTTCTGGTTTGGATCACGTACTAGTGTGGTACCACACTGAAACAGTCCATTAAACCTGGTTTCGATCAATATATTAGAGAATAATTCATGTTAGGTCTAGGTTAGGTCTGGGATTTGCTCTCATCAGGCTCATTCTTTCGCATATTTCTCATACTTGATGGCTAGATCCTGGGCTTTTTCTGGGTTGCATCACGTAGTAATGAAGTACAACACTGAAACAGTCAATTAAACCTGGTTTCCATCAATATCTTAGAGGACAACGCAAGTTAGGTCTGGGATAGGTCGGGGATTTGCCCACATCAGGCTCATACCTTCGCGTTTTTCACATACTTGTTGAACAGATCCTGGGTTTTTTCTGGTTTGGATCACGTAGTAGTGTGGTACCACACTGAAACAGTCCATTAAACCTGGTTTGGATCAACATTTTAGAGGATAACGCATGTTAGGTCTAGGTTAGGCCTGGGATTTTCACTCATCAGACTCATACTTTCGCATTCTTCTCATACTTGTTGAACGGATCCTGGGTTTTTTCTGGATTGGGTCACGTAGTAGTGCGGTACCACACTGAAACAGTCGATTAAACCTGGTTTCGATCAATATTTTTGAGGATAACGCAAGTTAGGTCTGGCATAGGTCTGGGATTCGCCCTCATCAGGCTCATACTTTCGCGTTTTTCACATACTTGTTGAACTGCTCCTGTGCTTTTTCTGGTTTGGATCACGTAGTAGTGTGGTACCACACTGAAACACTCCATTAAACCTGGTTTGGATCAACATTTTAGAGGATAACGCATGTTAGGTCTAGGTTAGGTCTGGGATTTGCTCTCATCAGGCTCATTCTTTCGCATATTTCTCATACTTGATGGCTAGATCCTGGGCTTTTTCTGGATTGCATCACGTAGTAATGAAGTACAACACTGAAACAGTCAATTAAACCTGGTTTCCATCAATATCTTAGAGGACAACGCAAGTTAGGTCTGGGATAGGTCTGGGATTTGCCCACATCAGGCTCATACCTTCGCGTTTTTCACATACTTGTTGAACAGATCCTGGGTTTTTTCTGGTTTGGATCACGTAGTAGTGTGGTACCACACTGAAACACTCCATTAAACCTGGTTTGGATCAACATTTTAGAGGATAACGCATGTTAGGTCTAGGTTAGGTCTGGGATTTGCTCTCATCAGGCTCATTCTTTCGCATATTTCTCATACTTGATGGCTAGATCCTGGGCTTTTTCTGGATTGCATCACGTAGTAATGAAGTACAACACTGAAACAGTCAATTAAACCTGGTTTCCATCAATATCTTAGAGGACAACGCAAGTTAGGTCTGGGATAGGTCTGGGATTTGCCCACATCAGGCTCATACCTTCGCGTTTTTCACATACTTGTTGAACAGATCCTGGGTTTTTTCTGGTTTGGATCACGTAGTAGTGTGGTACCACACTGAAACAGTCCATTAAACCTGGTTTGGATCAACATTTTAGAGGATAACGCATGTTAGGTCTAGGTTAGGTCAGGGATTTTCACTCATCAGACTCATACTTTCGCATTCTTCACATACTTGTTGAACGGATCCTGGGTTTTTTCTGGTTTGGATCACGTAATAATGTGGGACCACACTGAAACAATCAATTAAACCTGGTCTTGATAAATATTTTAGAGGATAACTCATGTTAGGTTTGGGTTAGGTCTTGGATTTGCCATCATCAGGCTCAAACTTTCGCATATTTCTCATACTTCATGGCTAGCTTCTGGGCTGTTTCTGGATTGTATCACGTAGTAATGGGGTACCTCGCTGAAACAGTCAATTAAACCTGGTTTCGATCAATATTTTAGAGGATAACGCAAGTTAGGTCTGGCATAGGTCTGGGATTCGCCCTCATCAGGCTCATACTTTCGCGTTTTTCACATACTTGTTGAACTGATCCTGGGCTTTTTCTGGTTTGGATCACGTAGTAATGTGGTACCACACTGAAACAGTCAATTAAACCTGGTTTCGATCAATATTTTAGAGAATAATTCATGTCAGGTCTAGGTTAGGTCTGGGATTTGCTCTCATCAGGCTCATACTTTCGCACACTTCAGATACTCGTTTGGCAGATCCTGTGTTATTTTCTGGTTTGGATCGCATAGTAATGTGGTACCACACTGAAACAGTCGATTAAGCCAGGTTTCGATCAATATTTTTGAGGATAACTCATGTTAGGTCTAGGTTAGGCCTGGGATTTTCACTCATCAGACTCATACTTTCGCATTCTTCACATACTTGTTGAACGGATCCTGGGTTGTTTCTGGTTTGGATCACGTAGTAATGTGGGACCACACTGAAACAGTCAACTAAACCTGGTTTCGATCAATATATTAGAGAATAATTCATGTTAGGTCTAGGTTAGGTCTGGGATTTGCTCTCATCAGGCTCATTCTTTCGCATATTTCTCATACTTGATGGCTAGATCCTGGGCTTTTTCTGGTTTGGATCACGTAGTAATGTGGTACCACACTGAAACAGTCAATTAAACCTGGTTTCGATCAATATTTTAGAGAATAATTCATGTTAGGTCTAGGTTAGGTCTGGGATTTGCTCTCATCAGGCTCATACTTTCGCATTCTTCACATACTTGTTGAACGGATCCTGGGTTTTTTCTGGTTTGGATCACGTAGTAATGTGGGACCACACTGAAACAGTCAATTAAACCTGGTTTCGATCAATATATTAGAGAATAATTCATGTTAGCTCTAGGTTAGGTCTGGGATTTGCCCTCGTCAGGCTCATACTTTCGCATATTTCTCATACTTCATGGCTAGATCCTGGGCTATTTCTGGATTGTATCACGTAGTAATGTGGTACCACACAGAAACAGTCAATTAAACCTGGTTTCGATCAATATTTTAGAGGATAACGCAAGTTAGGTCTGGGATAGGTCTGGGATTTTCCCTCATCAGGCTCATACTTTCGCGTTTTTCACATACTTGTTGAACAGATCCTGGGTTTTTTCTGGATTGGGTCACGTAGTAGTGTGGTACCACTCTGAAACAGTCGATTAAACCTGGTTTCGATCAATATTCTTGAGGATAACGCATGTTAGGTCTAGGTTAGGCCGGGGATTTTCACTCATCAGACTCATACTTTCGCATTCTTCTCATACTTGTTGAACGGATCCTGGGTTTTTGCTGGTTTGGATCACGAAGTAATGTGGGACCACACAGAAACAATCAATTAAACCTGGTCTTGATAAATATTTTAGAGGATAACGCATGTTAGGTCTGGGTTAGGTCTAGGATTTGCCCTCGTCAGACTCATACTTTCGCATATTTCTCATACTTCATGGCTAGATCCTGGCCTATTTCTGGATTGTATCACGTAGTAATGTGGTACCACACAGAAACAGTCAATTAAACCTGGTTTCGATCAATATTTTAGAGGATAACGCAAGTTAGGTCTGGGATAGGTCTGGGATTTTCCCTCATCAGGCTCATACTTTCGCGTTTTTCACATACTTGTTGAACAGATCCTGGGTTTTTTCTGGATTGGGTCACGTAGTAGTGTGGTACCACTCTGAAACAGTCGATTAAACCTGGTTTCGATCAATATTCTTGAGGATAACGCATGTTAGGTCTAGGTTAGGCCGGGGATTTTCACTCATTAGACTCATACTTTCGCATTCTTCTCATACTTGTTGAACGGATCCTGGGTTTTTGCTGGTTTGGATCACGAAGTAATGTGGGACCACACAGAAACAATCAATTAAACCTGGTCTTGATAAATATTTTAGAGGATAACGCATGTTAGGTCTGGGTTAGGTCTAGGATTTGCCCTCGTCAGGCTCATACTTTCGCATATTTCTCATACTTCATGGCTAGATCCTGGGCTATTTCTGGATTGTATCACGTAGTAATGTGGTACCACACAGAAACAGTCAATTAAATCTGGTTTCGATCAATATTTTAGAGGATAACGCAAGTTAGGTCTGGGATTTTCCCTCATCAGGCTCATACTTTCGCGTTTTTCACATACTTGTTGAACAGATCCTGGGTTTTTTCTGGATTGGGTCACGTAGTAGTGTGGTACCACTCTGAAACAGTCGATTAAACCTGGTTTCGATCAATATTCTTGAGGATAACGCATGTTAGGTCTAGGTTAGGCCGGGGATTTTCACTCATCAGACTCATACTTTCGCATTCTTCTCATACTTGTTGAACGGATCCTGGGTTTTTGCTGGTTTGGATCACGAAGTAATGTGGGACCACACAGAAACAATCAATTAAACCTGGTCTTGATAAATATTTTAGAGGATAACGCATGTTAGGTCTGGGTTAGGTCTAGGATTTGCCCTCGTCAGGCTCATACTTTCGCATATTTCTCATACTTCATGGCTAGATCCTGGGCTATTTCTGGATTGTATCACGTAGTAATGTGGTACCACACACAAACAGTCAATTAAACCTGGTTTCGATCAATATTTTAGAGGATAACGCAAGTTAGGTCTGGGATAGGTCTGGGATTTTCCCTCATCAGGCTCATACTTTCGTGTTTTTCACATACTTGTTGAACAGATCCTGGGTTTTTTCTGGATTGGGTCACGTAGTAGTGTGGTACCACACTGAAACAGTCGATTAAACCTGGTTTCGATCAATATTTTTGAGGATAACGCATGTTAGGTCTAGGTTAGGAAGGGGATTTTCACTCATCAGACTCATACTTTCGCATTCTTCACATACTTGTTGAACGGATCCTGGGTTTTTGCTGGTTTGGATCACGAAGTAATGTGGGACCACACAGAAACAATCAATTAAACCTGGTCTTGATAAATATTTTAGAGGATAACGCATGTTAGGTCTGGGTTAGGTCTAGGATTTGCCCTCGTCAGGCTCATACTTTCGCATATTTCTCATACTTGATGGCTAGATCCTGGGCTTTTTCTGCATTGCATCTCGTAGTAATGAAGTGCAACACTGAAACAGTCAATTAAACCTGGTTTCCATCAATATCTTAGAGGACAACGCAAGTTAGGTCTGGGATAGGTCTGGGGCTTGCCCTCATCACGCTCATACTTTCGCGTTTTTCACATACTTGGCGAACAGATCCTGGGCTTTATCTGGTTTGGATCACGTAGTAGTGTGGTACCACACTGAAACAGTCCATTAAACCAGGTTTGGATCAATATTTTAGTGGATAACGCATGTTAGGTCTATGTTAGGTCGGGGATTTTCACTCATCAGACTCATACTTTCGCATTCTTCACATACTTGTTGAACGGATCCTGGGTTTTTTCTGGTTTGGATCACGTAGTAATGTGGTACCACACTGAAACAGTCGATTAAACCTGGTTTCGATCAGTATTTTAGAGGATAACGCAACATAAGTCTGGGATAGTTCTGGGATTTGACCTCATCAGACTCATACTTTCGCGTTTTTCACATACTTGTTGAACAGATCCTGGGTTTTTTCTGGTTTGGATCACGTAGTAGTGTGGTACCACACTGAAACAGTCCATTAAACCTGCTTGCGATCAATATTTTAGAGGATAACGCATGTTAGGACTGGGTTAGGTCTAGGATTTGCCCTCATCAGGCTCATTCTTTCGCATATTTCTCAAACTTGATGGCTAGATCCTGGACTTTTTCTGGATTGCATCACGTAGTAATGTGGTACCACACTGAAACAGTCGATGAAACCTGGTTTCGATCAATATTTTAGAGGATAACGCAAGTTAAGTCTGGGATTGGTCTGGGATTTGACCTCATCTGACTCATACTTTCGCATTCTTCACATACTTGTTGAACGGATCCTGGGTTTTTTCTGGTTTGGATCACGTAGTAATGTGGGACCACACTGAAACAGTCGATTAAACCAGGTTTCGATCAATATTTTTGAGGATAACGCATGTTAGGTCTAGGTTAGGCCTGGGATTTTCACTCATCAGACTCATACTTTCGCATTTTTCTCATACTTGTTGAACGGATCCTGGGTTTTTTCTGGTTTGGATCACGTAGTAATGTGGTACCACACTGGAACAGTCAATTAAACCTAGTTTTGATCAATATTTTAGAGAATAATTCATGATAGGTCTAGGTTAGGCCTGGGATTTTCACTCATCAGACTCATACTTTCGCATTCTTCTCATACTTGTTGAACGGATCCTGGGTTTTTTCTGGATTGGGTCACGTAGTAGTGCGGTACCACACTGAAACAGTCAATTAAACCTGGTTTCGATCAATATTTTTGAGGATAACGCAAGTTAGGTCTGGGATAGGTCTGGGATTTTCCCTCATCAGGCTCATACTTTCGCGTTTTTCACATACTTGTTGAACAGATCCTGGGTTTTTTCTAGATTGGGTCACGTAGTAGTGTGGTACCACACTGAAACAGTCGATTAAACCTGGTTTCGATCAATATTTTTGAGGATAACGCATGTTAGGTCTAGGTTAGGCCGGGGATTTTCACTCATCAGACTCATACTTTCGCATTCTTCACACACTTGTTGAACAGATCCTGGGTTTTTTCTGGTTTGGATCACGTAGTAGTGTGGTACCACACTGAAACACTCCATTAAACCTGGTTTCGATCAATATATTAGAGAATAATTCATGTTAGGTCTAGGTTAGGTCTGGGATTTGCTCTCATCAGGCTCATTCTTTCGCATATTTCTCATACTTGATGGCTAGATCCTGGGCTTTTTCTGGATTGCATCACGTAGTAATGAAGTACAACACTGAAACAGTCAATTAAACCTGGTTTCCATCAATATCTTAGAGGACAACGCAAGTTAGGTCTGGGATAGGTCTGGGATTTGCCCACATCAGGCTCATACCTTCGCGTTTTTCTCATACTTGTTGAACAGATCCTGGGTTTTTTCTGGTTTGGATCACGTAGTAGTGTGGTACCACACTGAAACAGTCCATTAAACCTGGTTTGGATCAACATTTTAGAGGATAACGCATGTTAGGTCTAGGTTAGGTCAGGGATTTTCACTCATCAGACTCATACTTTCGCATTCTTCACATACTTGTTGAACGGATCCTGGGTTTTTTCTGGTTTGGATCACGTAATAATGTGGGACCACACTGAAACAATCAATTAAACCTGGTTTTGATCAATATTTTAGAGAATAATTCATGTTAGGTCTAGGTTTGTTCTGGGATTTGCTCTCATCAGGCTCATTCTTTCGCATATTTCTCATACTTGATGGCTAGATCCTGGCCTTTTTCTGGATTGCATCACGTAGTAATGAAGTACAAAACTGAAACAGTCAATTAAACCTGGATTCCATCAATATCTTAGAGGACAACGCAAGTTAGGTCTGGGTTAGGTCTGGGATTTGCCCACATCAGGCTCATACTTTCGCGTTTTTCACATACTTGTTGAACAGATCCTGGGTTTTTTCTGGTTTGGATCACGTACTAGTGTGGTACCACACTGAAACAGTCCATTAAACCTGGTTTGGATCAACATTTTAGAGGATAACGCATGTTAGGTCTAGGTTAGGCCGGGGATTTTCACTCATCAGACTCATACTTTCGCATTCTTCACACACTTGTTGAACGGATCCTGGGTTTTTTCTGGTTTGGATCACGCAGTAATGTGGGGCCACACTGAAACGGTTAGCTAAACCTGGTTTCGATCAATATATTAGAGAATAATTCATGTTAGGTCTAGGTTAGGTCTGGGATTTGCTCTCATCAGGCTCATTCTTTCGCATATTTCTCATACTTGATGGCTAGATCCTGGGCTTTTTCTGGATTGCATCACGTAGTAATGAAGTACAACACTGAAACAGTCAATTAAACCTGGTTTCCATCAATATCTTAGAGGACAACGCAAGTTAGGTCTGGGATAGGTCTGGGATTTGCCCACATCAGGCTCATACCTTCGCGTTTTTCACATACTTGTTGAACAGATCCTGGGTTTTTTCTGGTTTGGATCACGTAGTAGTGTGGTACCACACTGAAACAGTCCATTAAACCTGGTTTGGAACAACATTTTAGAGGATAACGCATGTTAGGTCTAGGTTAGGTCAGGGATTTTCACTCATCAGACTCATACTTTCGCATTCTTCACATACTTGTTGAACGGATCCTGGGTTTTTTCTGGTTTGGATCACGTAATAATGTGGGACCACACTGAAACAATCAATTAAACCTGGTCTTGATAAATATTTTAGAGGATAACACATGTTAGGTCTGGGATAGGTCTGGGATTTGCCCTCATCAGACTCATACTTTCGCACACTTCACATACTTGTTGAACAGATACAGGGTTTCTTCTGGTTTGGTTCACGTAGTAATGTGGTACCACACTGAAACATTCAATTAAACCTGGTCTTGATAAATATTTTAGAGGATAACTCATGTTAGGTTTGGGTTAGGTCTTGGATTTGCCATCATCAGGCTCATACTTTCGCATATTTCTCATACTTCATGGCTAGCTTCTGGGCTGTTTCTGGATTGTATCACGTAGTAATGTGGTACCACGCTGAAACAGTCAATTAAACCTGGTTTCGATCAATATTTTAGAGAATAATTCATGTTAGGTTTAGGTTAGGGCTGGGATTTGCTCTCATCAGGCTCATACTTTCGCATTCTTCACATACTTGTTGAACGGATCCTGGGTTTTTTCTGGTTTGGATCACGTAGTAATGTGGGACCACACTGAAACAGTCAATTAAACCTGGTTTCGATCAATATTTTAGAGAATAATTCATGTTAGGTTTAGGTTAGGTCTGGGATTTGCTCTCATCAGGCTCATACTTTCGCATTCTTCACATACTTGTTGAACGGATCCTGGGTTTTTTCTGGTTTGGATCACGTAGTAATGTGGGACCACACTGAAACAGTCAATTAAACCTGGTTTCGATCAATGTATTAGAGAATAATTCATGTTAGGTCTAGGTTAGGTCTGGGATTTGCCCTCGTCAGGCTCATACTTTCGCATATTTCTCATACTTCATGGCTAGATCCTGGGCTATTTCTGGATTGTATCACGTAGTAATGTGGTACCACACAGAAACAGTCAATTAAACCTGGTTTCGATCAATATTTTAGAGGATAACGCAAGTTAGGTCTGAGATAGGTCTGGGATTTTCCCTCATCAGGCTCATACTTTCGCGTTTTTCACATACTTGTTGAACAGATCCTGGGTTTTTTCTGGATTGGGTCACGTAGTAGTGTGGTACCACACTGAAACAGTCGATTAAACCTGGTTTCGATCAATATTCTTGAGGATAACGCATGTTAGGTCTAGGTTAGGCCGGGGATTTTCACTCATCAGACTCATACTTTCGCATTCTTCTCATACTTGTTGAACGGATCCTGGGTTTTTGCTGGTTTGGATCACGAAGTAATGTGGGACCACACAGAAACAATCAATTAAACCTGGTCTTGATAAATATTTTAGAGGATAACGCATGTTAGGTCTGGGTTAGGTCTAGGATTTGCCCCCGTCAGGCTCATACTTTCGCATATTTCTCATACTTCATGGCTAGATCCTGGGCTATTTCTGGATTGTATCACGTAGTAATGTGGTACCACACAGAAACAGTCAATTAAACCTGGTTTCGATCAATATTTTAGAGGATAACGCAAGTTAGGTCTGGGATAGGTCTGGGATTTTCCCTCATCAGGCTCATACTTTCGCGTTTTTCACATACTTGTTGAACAGATCCTAGGCTATTTCTGGATTGCATCACGTAGTAATGTAGTACCACACTGAAACAGTCGATTAAACCAGGTTTCGATCAATATTTTTGAGGATAACGCATGTTAGGTCTAGGTTAGGCCTGGGATATCCACTCATCAGACTCATACTTTCGCATTCTTCACATACTTGTTGAACGGATCCTGGGTTTTTTCTAGATTGGGTCACGTAGTAGTGTGGTACCACACTGAAACAGTCGATTAAACCTGGTTTCGATCAATATTTTTGAGGATAACGCATGTTAGGTCTAGGTTAGGCCGGGGATTTTCACTCATCAGACTCATACTTTCGCATTCTTCACACACTTGTTGAACGGATCCTGGGTTTTCTCTGGTTTGGATCACGCAGTAATGTGGGGCCACACTGAAACGGTCAACTAAACCTGGTTTCGATCAATATATTAGAGAATAATTCATGTTAGGTCTAGGTTAGGTCTGGGATTTGCTCTCATCAGGCTCATTCATTCGCATATTTCTCATACTTGATGGCTAGATCCTGGGCTTTTTCTGGATTGCATCACGTAGTAATGAAGTACAACACTGAAACAGTCAATTAAACCTGGTTTCCATCAATATTTTAGAGGATAACGCAAGTTAGGTCTGGCATAGGTCTGGGATTCGCCCTCATCAGGCTCATACTTTCGCGTTTTTCACATACTTGTTGAACTGATCCTGGGCTTTTTCTGGTTTGGATCACGTAGTAATGTGGTACCACACTGAAACAGTCAATTAAACCTGGTTTCGATCAATATTCTTGAGGATAACGCATGTTAGGTCTAGGTTAGGCCGGGGATTTTCACTCATCAGACTCATACTTTCGCATTCTTCTCATACTTGTTGAACGGATCCTGGGTTTTTGCTGGTTTGGATCACGAAGTAATGTGGGACCACACAGAAACAATCAATTAAACCTGGTCTTGATAAATATCTTAGAGGATAACGCATGTTAGGTCTGGGTTAGGTCTAGGATTTGCCCTCGTCAGGCTCATACTTTCGCATATTTCTCATACTTCATGGCTAGATCCTGGGCTATTTCTGGATTGTATCACGTAGTAATGTGGTACCACACTGAAACAGTCGATTAAACCTGGTTTCGATCAATATTTTTGAGGATAACGCAAGTTAGGTCTGGGATAGGTCTGGGATTTTCCCTCATCAGGCTCATACTTTCGCGTTTTTCACATACTTGTTGAACAGATCCTGGGTTTTTTCTGGATTGGGTCACGTAGTAGTGTGGTACCACACTGAAACAGTCGATTAAACCTGGTTTCGATCAATATTTTTGAGGATAACGCATGTTAGGTCTAGGTTAGGCCGGGGATTTTCACTCATCAGACTCATACTTTCGCATTCTTCACACACTTGTTGAACGGATCCTGGGTTTTTTCTGGTTTGGATCACGCAGTAATGTGGGGCCACACTGAAACGGTCAACTAAACCTGGTTTCGATCAATATATTAGAGAATAATTCATGTTAGGTCTAGGTTAGGTCTGGGATTTGCTCTCATCAGGCTCATTCTTTCGCATATTTCTCATACTTGATGGCTAGATCCTGGGCTTTTTCTGGATTGCATCACGTAGTAATGAAGTACAACACTGAAACAGTCAATTAAACCTGGTTTCCATCAATATCTTAGAGGACAACGCAAGTTAGGTCTGGGATAGGTCTGGGATTTGCCCACATCAGGCTCATACCTTCGCGTTTTTCACATACTTGTTGAACAGATCCTGGGTTTTTTCTGGTTTGGATCACGTAGTAGTGTGGTACCACACTGAAACAGTCCATTAAACCTGGTTTGGAACAACATTTTAGAGGATAACGCATGTTAGGTCTAGGTTAGGTCAGGGATTTTCACTCATCAGACTCATACTTTCGCATTCTTCACATACTTGTTGAACGGATCCTGGGTTTTTTCTGGTTTGGATCACGTAATAATGTGGGACCACACTGAAACAATCAATTAAACCTGGTCTTGATAAATATTTTAGAGGATAACACATGTTAGGTCTGGGATAGGTCTGGGATTTGCCCTCATCAGACTCATACTTTCGCACACTTCACATACTTGTTGAACAGATACAGGGTTTTTTCTGGTTTGGTTCACGTAGTAATGTGGTACCACACTGAAACATTCAATTAAACCTGGTCTTGATAAATATTTTAGAGGATAAC
Source organism: Colletes latitarsis (assembly GCF_051014445.1). Classification (NCBI taxonomy): domain Eukaryota; kingdom Metazoa; phylum Arthropoda; class Insecta; order Hymenoptera; family Colletidae; genus Colletes; species Colletes latitarsis. The sequence continues at coordinate 25,963,539 of NW_027488366.1, read as the reverse complement.
TCATGTTAGGTTTGGGTTAGGTCTTGGATTTGCCATCATCAGGATCATACTTTCGCATATTTCTCATACTTCATGGCTAGATTCTGGGCTGTTTCTGGATTGTATCACGTAGTAATGTGGTACCACGCTGAAACAGTCAATTAAACCTGGTTTCGATCAATATTTTAGAGGATAACGCAAGTTAGGTCTGGCATAGGTCTGGGATTCGCCCTCATCAGGCTCATACTTTCGCGTTTTTCACATACTTGTTGAACTGCTCCTGGGCTTTTTCTGGTTTGGATCACCTAGTAGTGTGGTACCACACTGAAACAGTCCATTAAACCTGGTTTGGATCAACATTTTAGAGGATAACGCATGTTAGGTCTAAGTTAGGTCAGGGATTTTCACTCATCAGACTCATACTTTCGCATTCTTCACATACTTGTTGAACGGATCCTGGGTTTTTTCTGGTTTGGATCACGTAATAATGTGGGACCACACTGAAACAGTCCATTAAACCTGGTTTGGATCAACATTTTAGAGGATAACGCATGTTAGGTCTAAGTTAGGTCTGGGATTTTCACTCATCAGACTCATACTTTCGCGTTTTTCACATACTTGTTGAACAGATCCTGGGTTTTTTCTGGTTTGGATCACGTAGTAGTGTGGTACCACACTGAAACACTCCATTAAACCTGGTTTCGATCAATATTTTTGAGGATAACGCAAGTTAGGTCTGGCATAGGTCTGGGATTCGCCCTCATCAGGCTCATACTTTCGCGTTTTTCACATACTTGTTGAACTGCTCCTGGGCTTTTTCTGGTTTGGATCACGTAGTAGTGTGGTACCACACTGAAACAGTCCATTAAACCTGGTTTGGATCAACATTTTAGAGGATAACGCATGTTAGGTCTAAGTTAGGTCTGGGATTTTCACTCATCAGACTCATACTTTCGCGTTTTTCACATACTTGTTGAACAGATCCTGGGTTTTTTCTGGTTTGGATCACGTAGTAGTGTGGTACCACACTGAAACACTCCATTAAACCTGGTTTGGATCAACATTTTAGAGGATAACGCATGTTAGGTCTAGGTTAGGTCTGGGATTTGCTCTCATCAGGCTCATTCTTTCGCATATTTCTCATACTTGATGGCTAGATCCTGGGCTTTTTCTGGATTGCATCACGTAGTAATGAAGTACAACACTGAAACAGTCAATTAAACCTGGTTTCCATCAATATCTTAGAGGACAACGCAAGTTAGGTCTGGGATAGGTCTGGGATTTGCCCACATCAGGCTCATACCTTCGCGTTTTTCACATACTTGTTGAACAGATCCTGGGTTTTTTCTGGTTTGGATCACGTAGTAGTGTGGTACCACACTGAAACAGTCCATTAAACCTGGTTTGGATCAACATTTTAGAGGATAACGCATGTTAGGTCTAGGTTAGGTCAGGGATTTTCACTCATCAGACTCATACTTTCGCATTCTTCACATACTTGTTGAACGGATCCTGGGTTTTTTCTGGTTTGGATCACGTAATAATGTGGGACCACACTGAAACAATCAATTAAACCTGGTCTTGATAAATATTTTAGAGGATAACTCATGTTAGGTTTGGGTTAGGTCTTGGATTTGCCATCATCAGGCTCATACTTTCGCATACTTCTCATACTTCATGGCTAGCTTCTGGGCTGTTTCTGGATTGTATCACGTAGTAATGGGGTACCTCGCTGAAACAGTCAATTAAACCTGGTTTCGATCAATATTTTAGAGGATAACGCAAGTTAGGTCTGGCATAGGTCTGGGATTCGCCCTCATCAGGCTCATACTTTCGCGTTTTTCACATACTTGTTGAACTGATCCTGGGCTTTTTCTGGTTTGGATCACGTAGTAATGTGGTACCACACTGAAACAGTCAATTAAACCTGGTTTCGATCAATATTTTAGAGAATAATTCATGTTAGGTCTAGGTTAGGTCTGGGATTTGCTCTCATCAGGCTCATACTTTCGCACACTTCAGATACTCGTTTGGCAGATCCTGTGTTATTTTCTGGTTTGGATCGCATAGTAATGTGGTACCACACTGAAACAGTCGATTAAGCCAGGTTTCGATCAATATTTTTGAGGATAACTCATGTTAGGTCTAGGTTAGGCCTGGGATTTTCACTCATCAGACTCATACTTTCGCATTCTTCACATACTTGTTGAACGGATCCTGGGTTGTTTCTGGTTTGGATCACGTAGTAATGTGGGACCACACTGAAACAGTCAACTAAACCTGGTTTCGATCATTATATTAGAGAATAATTCATGTTAGGTCTAGGTTAGGTCTGGGATTTGCTCTCATCAGGCTCATTCTTTCGCATATTTCTCATACTTGATGGCTAGATCCTGGGCTTTTTCTGGTTTGGATCACGTAGTAATGTGGTACCACACTGAAACAGTCAATTAAACCTGGTTTCGATCAATATTTTAGAGAATAATTCATGTTAGGTCTAGGTTAGGTCTGGGATTTGCTCTCATCAGGCTCATACTTTCGCATTCTTCACATACTTGTTGAACGGATCCTGGGTTTTTTCTGGTTTGGATCACGTAGTAATGTGGGACCACACTGAAACAGTCAATTAAACCTGGTTTCGATCAATATATTAGAGAATAATTCATGTTAGCTCTAGGTTAGGTCTGGGATTTGCCCTCGTCAGGCTCATACTTTCGCATATTTCTCATACTTCATGGCTAGATCCTGGGCTATTTCTGGATTGTATCACGTAGTAATGTGGTACCACACAGAAACAGTCAATTAAACCTGGTTTCGATCAATATTTTAGAGGATAACGCAAGTTAGGTCTGGGATAGGTCTGGGATTTTCCCTCATCAGGCTCATACTTTCGCGTTTTTCACATACTTGTTGAACAGATCCTGGGTTTTTTCTGGATTGGGTCACGTAGTAGTGTGGTACCACTCTGAAACAGTCGATTAAACCTGGTTTCGATCAATATTCTTGAGGATAACGCATGTTAGGTCTAGGTTAGGCCGGGGATTTTCACTCATCAGACTCATACTTTCGCATTCTTCTCATACTTGTTGAACGGATCCTGGGTTTTTGCTGGTTTGGATCACGAAGTAATGTGGGACCACACAGAAACAATCAATTAAACCTGGTCTTGATAAATATTTTAGAGGATAACGCATGTTAGGTCTGGGTTAGGTCTAGGATTTGCCCTCGTCAGGCTCATACTTTCGCATATTTCTCATACTTCATGGCTAGATCCTGGGCTATTTCTGGATTGTATCACGTAGTAATGTGGTACCACACAGAAACAGTCAATTAAACCTGGTTTCGATCAATATTTTAGAGGATAACGCAAGTTAGGTCTGGGATAGGTCTGGGATTTTCCCTCATCAGGCTCATACTTTCGCATATTTCTCATACTTCATTGCTAGCTTCTGGGCTGTTTCTGGATTGTATCACGTAGTAATGTGGTACCACGCTGAAACAGTCAATTAAACCTGGTTTCGATCAATATTTTAGAGGATAACGCAAGTTAGGTCTGGCATAGGTCTGGGATTCGCCCTCATCAGGCTCATACTTTCGCGTTTTTCACATACTTGTTGAACTGATCCTGGGCTTTTTCTGGTTTGGATCACGTAGTAATGTGGTACCACACTGAAACAGTCAATTAAACCTGGTTTCGATCAATATTTTAGAGAATAATTCATGTTAGGTCTAGGTTAGGTCTGGGATTTGCTCTCATCAGGCTCATACTTTCGCATTCTTCACATACTTGTTGAACGGATCCTGGGTTTTTTCTGGTTTGGATCACGAAGTAATGTGGGACCACACTGAAACAGTCAATTAAACCTGGTTTCGATCAATATATTAGAGAATAATTCATGTTAGCTCTAGGTTAGGTCTGGGATTTGCCCTCGTCAGGCTCATACTTTCGCATATTTCTCATACTTCATGGCTAGATCCTGGGCTATTTCTGGATTGTATCACGTAGTAATGTGGTACCACACAGAAACAGTCAATTAAACCTGGTTTCGATCAATATTTTAGAGGATAACGCAAGTTAGGTCTGGGATAGGTCTGGGATTTTCCCTCATCAGGCTCATACTTTCGCGTTTTTCACATACTTGTTGAACAGATCCTGGGTTTTTTCTGGATTGGGTCACGTAGTAGTGTGGTACCACTCTGAAACAGTCGATTAAACCTGGTTTCGATCAATATTCTTGAGGATAACGCATGTTAGGTCTAGGTTAGGCCGGGGATTTTCACTCATCAGACTCATACTTTCGCATTCTTCTCATACTTGTTGAACGGATCCTGGGTTTTTGCTGGTTTGGATCACGAAGTAATGTGGGACCACACAGAAACAATCAATTAAACCTGGTCTTGATAAATATTTTAGAGGATAACGCATGTTAGGTCTGGGTTAGGTCTAGGATTTGCCCTCGTCAGGCTCATACTTTCGCATATTTCTCATACTTCATGGCTAGATCCTGGGCTATTTCTGGATTGTATCACGTAGTAATGTGGTACCACACAGAAACAGTCAATTAAACCTGGTTTCGATCAATATTTTAGAGGATAACGCAAGTTAGGTCTGGGATTTTCCCTCATCAGGCTCATACTTTCTCGTTTTTCACATACTTGTTGAACAGATCCTGGGTTTTTTCTGGATTGGGTCACGTAGTAGTGTGGTACCACTCTGAAACAGTCGATTAAACCTGGTTTCGATCAATATTCTTGAGGATAACGCATGTTAGGTCTAGGTTAGGCCGGGGATTTTCACTCATCAGACTCATACTTTCGCATTCTTCTCATACTTGTTGAACGGATCCTGGGTTTTTGCTGGTTTGGATCACGAAGTAATGTGGGACCACACAGAAACAATCAATTAAACCTGGTCTTGATAAATATTTTAGAGGATAACGCATGTTAGGTCTGGGTTAGGTCTAGGATTTGCCCTCGTCAGGCTCATACTTTCGCATATTTCTCATACTTCATGGCTAGATCCTGGGCTATTTCTGGATTGTATCACGTAGTAATGTGGTACCACACACAAACAGTCAATTAAACCTGGTTTCGATCAATATTTTAGAGGATAACGCAAGTTAGGTCTGGGATAGGTCTGGGATTTTCCCTCATCAGGCTCATACTTTCGTGTTTTTCACATACTTGTTGAACAGATCCTGGGTTTTTTCTGGATTGGGTCACGTAGTAGTGTGGTACCACACTGAAACAGTCGATTAAACCTGGTTTCGATCAATATTTTTGAGGATAACGCATGTTAGGTCTAGGTTAGGCAGGGGATTTTCACTCATCAGACTCATACTTTCGCATTCTTCACATACTTGTTGAACGGATCCTGGGTTTTTGCTGGTTTGGATCACGAAGTAATGTGGGACCACACAGAAACAATCAATTAAACCTGGTCTTGATAAATATTTTAGAGGATAACGCATGTTAGGTCTGGGTTAGGTCTAGGATTTGCCCTCGTCAGGCTCATACTTTCGCATATTTCTCATACTTGATGGCTAGATCCTGGGCTTTTTCTGGATTGCATCTCGTAGTAATGAAGTGCAACACTGAAACAGTCAATTAAACCTGGTTTCCATCAATATCTTAGAGGACAACGCAAGTTAGGTCTGGGATAGGTCTGGGGCTTGCCCTCATCACGCTCATACTTTCGCGTTTTTCACATACTTGTTGAACAGATCCTGGGCTTTATCTGGTTTGGATCACGTAGTAGTGTGGTACCACACTGAAACAGTCCATTAAACCAGGTTTGGATCAATATTTTAGTGGATAACGCATGTTAGGTCTATGTTAGGTCGGGGATTTTCACTCATCAGACTCATACTTTCGCATTCTTCACATACTTGTTGAACGGATCCTGGGTTTTTTCTGGTTTGGATCACGTAGTAATGTGGTACCACACTGAAACAGTCGATTAAACCTTGTTTCGATCAGTATTTTAGAGGATAACGCAACATAAGTCTGGGATAGGTCTGGGATTTGACCTCATCAGACTCATACTTTCGCGTTTTTCACATACTTGTTGAACAGATCCTGGGTTTTTTCTGGTTTGGATCACGTAGTAGTGTGGTACCACACTGAAACAGTCCATTAAACCTGCTTGCGATCAATATTTTAGAGGATAACGCATGTTAGGACTGGGTTAGGTCTGGGATTTGCTCTCATCAGGCTCATTCATTCGCATATTTCTCATACTTGATGGCTAGATCCTGGGCTTTTTCTGGATTGCATCACGTAGTAATGAAGTACAACACTGAAACAGTCAATTAAACCTGGTTTCCATCAATATTTTAGAGGATAACGCAAGTTAGGTCTGGCATAGGTCTGGGATTCGCCCTCATCAGGCTCATACTTTCGCGTTTTTCACATACTTGTTGAACTGATCCTGGGCTTTTTCTGGTTTGGATCACGTAGTAATGTGGTACCACACTGAAACAGTCAATTAAACCTGGTTTCGATCAATATTCTTGAGGATAACGCATGTTAGGTCTAGGTTATGCCGGGGATTTTCACTCATCAGACTCATACTTTCGCATTCTTCTCATACTTGTTGAACGGATCCTGGGTTTTTGCTGGTTTGGATCACGAAGTAATGTGGGACCACACAGAAACAATCAATTAAACCTGGTCTTGATAAATATCTTAGAGGATAACGCATGTTAGGTCTGGGTTAGGTCTAGGATTTGCCCTCGTCAGGCTCATACCTTCGCATATTTCTCATACTTCATGGCTAGATCCTGGGCTATTTCTGGATTGTATCACGTAGTAATGTGGTACCACACTGAAACAGTCGATTAAACCTGGTTTCGATCAATATTTTTGAGGATAACGCAAGTTAGGTCTGGGATAGGTCTGGGATTTTCCCTCATCAGGCTCATACTTTCGCGTTTTTCACATACTTGTTGAACAGATCCTGGGTTTTTTCTGGATTGGGTCACGTAGTAGTGTGGTACCACACTGAAACAGTCGATTAAACCTGGTTTCGATCAATATTTTTGAGGATAACGCATGTTAGGTCTAGGTTAGGCCGGGGATTTTCACTCATCAGACTCATACTTTCGCATTCTTCACACACTTGTTGAACGGATCCTGGGTTTTTTCTGGTTTGGATCACGCAGTAATGTGGGGCCACACTGAAACGGTCAACTAAACCTGGTTTCGATCAATATATTAGAGAATAATTCATGTTAGGTCTAGGTTAGGTCTGGGATTTGCTCTCATCAGGCTCATTCTTTCGCATATTTCTCATACTTGATGGCTAGATCCTGGGCTTTTTCTGGATTGCATCACGTAGTAATGAAGTACAACACTGAAACAGTCAATTAAACCTGGTTTCCATCAATATCTTAGAGGACAACGCAAGTTAGGTCTGGGATAGGTCTGGGATTTGCCCACATCAGGCTCATACCTTCGCGTTTTTCACATACTTGTTGAACAGATCCTGGGTTTTTTCTGGTTTGGATCACGTAGTAGTGTGGTACCACACTGAAACAGTCCATTAAACCTGGTTTGGAACAACATTTTAGAGGATAACGCATGTTAGGTCTAGGTTAGGTCAGGGATTTTCACTCATCAGACTCATACTTTCGCATTCTTCACATACTTGTTGAACGGATCCTGGGTTTTTTCTGGTTTGGATCACGTAATAATGTGGGACCACACTGAAACAATCAATTAAACCTGGTCTTGATAAATATTTTAGAGGATAACACATGTTAGGTCTGGGATAGGTCTGGGATTTGCCCTCATCAGACTCATACTTTCGCACACTTCACATACTTGTTGAACAGATACAGGGTTTTTTCTGGTTTGGTTCACGTAGTAATGTGGTACCACACTGAAACATTCAATTAAACCTGGTCTTGATAAATATTTTAGAGGATAACTCATGTTAGGTTTGGGTTAGGTCTTGGATTTGCCATCATCAGGCTCATACTTTCGCATATTTCTCATACTTCATGGCTAGCTTCTGGGCTGTTTCTGGATTGTATCACGTAGTAATGTGGTACCACGCTGAAACAGTCAATTAAACCTGGTTTCGATCAATATTTTAGAGGATAACGCAAGTTAGGTCTGGGATAGGTCTGGGATTTTCCCTCATCAGGCTCATACTTTCGTGTTTTTCACATACTTGTTGAACAGATCCTGGGTTTTTTCTGGATTGGGTCACGTAGTAGTGTGGTACCACACTGAAACAGTCGATTAAACCTGGTTTCGATCAATATTTTTGAGGATAACGCATGTTAGGTCTAGGTTAGGCAGGGGATTTTCACTCATCAGACTCATACTTTCGCATTCTTCACATACTTGTTGAACGGATCCTGGGTTTTTGCTGGTTTGGATCACGAAGTAATGTGGGACCACACAGAAACAATCAATTAAACCTGGTCTTGATAAATATTTTAGAGGATAACGCATGTTAGGTCTGGGTTAGGTCTAGGATTTGCCCTCGTCAGGCTCATACTTTCGCATATTTCTCATACTTGATGGCTAGATCCTGGGCTTTTTCTGGATTGCATCTCGTAGTAATGAAGTGCAACACTGAAACAGTCAATTAAACCTGGTTTCCATCAATATCTTAGAGGACAACGCAAGTTAGGTCTGGGATAGGTCTGGGGCTTGCCCTCATCACGCTCATACTTTCGCGTTTTTCACATACTTGTTGAACAGATCCTGGGCTTTATCTGGTTTGGATCACGTAGTAGTGTGGTACCACACTGAAACAGTCCATTAAACCAGGTTTGGATCAATATTTTAGTGGATAACGCATGTTAGGTCTATGTTAGGTCGGGGATTTTCACTCATCAGACTCATACTTTCGCATTCTTCACATACTTGTTGAACGGATCCTGGGTTTTTTCTGGTTTGGATCACGTAGTAATGTGGTACCACACTGAAACAGTCGATTAAACCTTGTTTCGATCAGTATTTTAGAGGATAACGCAACATAAGTCTGGGATAGGTCTGGGATTTGACCTCATCAGACTCATACTTTCGCGTTTTTCACATACTTGTTGAACAGATCCTGGGTTTTTTCTGGTTTGGATCACGTAGTAGTGTGGTACCACACTGAAACAGTCCATTAAACCTGCTTGCGATCAATATTTTAGAGGATAACGCATGTTAGGACTGGGTTAGGTCTGGGATTTGCTCTCATCAGGCTCATTCATTCGCATATTTCTCATACTTGATGGCTAGATCCTGGGCTTTTTCTGGATTGCATCACGTAGTAATGAGGTACAACACTGAAACAGTCAATTAAACCTGGTTTCCATCAATATTTTAGAGGATAACGCAAGTTAGGTCTGGCATAGGTCTGGGATTCGCCCTCATCAGGCTCATACTTTCGCGTTTTTCACATACTTGTTGAACTGATCCTGGGCTTTTTCTGGTTTGGATCACGTAGTAATGTGGTACCACACTGAAACAGTCAATTAAACCTGGTTTCGATCAATATTCTTGAGGATAACGCATGTTAGGTCTAGGTTAGGCCGGGGATTTTCACTCATCAGACTCATACTTTCGCATTCTTCTCATACTTGTTGAACGGATCCTGGGTTTTTGCTGGTTTGGATCACGAAGTAATGTGGGACCACACAGAAACAATCAATTAAACCTGGTCTTGATAAATATCTTAGAGGATAACGCATGTTAGGTCTGGGTTAGGTCTAGGATTTGCCCTCGTCAGGCTCATACCTTCGCATATTTCTCATACTTCATGGCTAGATCCTGGGCTATTTCTGGATTGTATCACGTAGTAATGTGGTACCACACTGAAACAGTCGATTAAACCTGGTTTCGATCAATATTTTTGAGGATAACGCAAGTTAGGTCTGGGATAGGTCTGGGATTTTCCCTCATCAGGCTCATACTTTCGCGTTTTTCACATACTTGTTGAACAGATCCTGGGTTTTTTCTGGATTGGGTCACGTAGTAGTGTGGTACCACACTGAAACAGTCGATTAAACCTGGTTTCGATCAATATTTTTGAGGATAACGCATGTTAGGTCTAGGTTAGGCCGGGGATTTTCACTCATCAGACTCATACTTTCGCATTCTTCACACACTTGTTGAACGGATCCTGGGTTTTTTCTGGTTTGGATCACGCAGTAATGTGGGGCCACACTGAAACGGTCAACTAAACCTGGTTTCGATCAATATATTAGAGAATAATTCATGTTAGGTCTAGGTTAGGTCTGGGATTTGCTCTCATCAGGCTCATTCTTTCGCATATTTCTCATACTTGATGGCTAGATCCTGGGCTTTTTCTGGATTGCATCACGTAGTAATGAAGTACAACACTGAAACAGTCAATTAAACCTGGTTTCCATCAATATCTTAGAGGACAACGCAAGTTAGGTCTGGGATAGGTCTGGGATTTGCCCACATCAGGCTCATACCTTCGCGTTTTTCACATACTTGTTGAACAGATCCTGGGTTTTTTCTGGTTTGGATCACGTAGTAGTGTGGTACCACACTGAAACAGTCCATTAAACCTGGTTTGGAACAACATTTTAGAGGATAACGCATGTTAGGTCTAGGTTAGGTCAGGGATTTTCACTCATCAGACTCATACTTTCGCATTCTTCACATACTTGTTGAACGGATCCTGGGTTTTTTCTGGTTTGGATCACGTAATAATGTGGGACCACACTGAAACAATCAATTAAACCTGGTCTTGATAAATATTTTAGAGGATAACACATGTTAGGTCTGGGATAGGTCTGGGATTTGCCCTCATCAGACTCATACTTTCGCACACTTCACATACTTGTTGAACAGATACAGGGTTTTTTCTGGTTTGGTTCACGTAGTAATGTGGTACCACACTGAAACATTCAATTAAACCTGGTCTTGATAAATATTTTAGAGGATAACTCATGTTAGGTTTGGGTTAGGTCTTGGATTTGCCATCATCAGGCTCATACTTTCGCATATTTCTCATACTTCATGGCTAGCTTCTGGGCTGTTTCTGGATTGTATCACGTAGTAATGTGGTACCACGCTGAAACAGTCAATTAAACCTGGTTTCGATCAATATTTTAGAGGATAACGCAAGTTAGGTCTGGCATAGGTCTGGGATTCGCCATCATCAGGCTCATACTTTCGCGTTTTTCACATACTTGTTGAACTGATCCTGGGCTTTTTCTGGTTTGGATCACGTAGTAATGTGGTACCACACTGAAACAGTCAATTAAACCTGGTTTCGATCAATATTTTAGAGAATAATTCATGTTAGGTTTAGGTTAGGTCTGGGATTTGCTCTCATCAGGCTCATACTTTCGCATTCTTCACATACTTGTTGAACGGATCCTGGGTTTTTTCTGGTTTGGATCACGTAGTAATGTGGGACCACACTGAAACAGTCAATTAAACCTGGTTTCGATCAATGTATTAGAGAATAATTCATGTTAGGTCTAGGTTAGGTCTGGGATTTGCCCTCGTCAGGCTCATACTTTCGCATATTTCTCATACTTCATGGCTAGATCCTGGGCTATTTCTGGATTGTATCACGTAGTAATGTGGTACCACACAGAAACAGTCAATTAAACCTGGTTTCGATCAATATTTTAGAGGATAACGCAAGTTAGGTCTGGGATAGGTCTGGGATTTTCCCTCATCAGGCTCATACTTTCGCGTTTTTCACATACTTGTTGAACAGATCCTGGGTTTTTTCTGGATTGGGTCACGTAGTAGTGTGGTACCACACTGAAACAGTCGATTAAACCTGGTTTCGATCAATATTCTTGAGGATAACGCATGTTAGGTCTAGGTTAGGCCGGGGATTTTCACTCATCAGACTCATACTTTCGCATTCTTCTCATACTTGTTGAACGGATCCTGGGTTTTTGCTGGTTTGGATCACGAAGTAATGTGGGACCACACAGAAACAATCAATTAAACCTGGTCTTGATAAATATTTTAGAGGATAACGCATGTTAGGTCTGGGTTAGGTCTAGGATTTGCCCCCGTCAGGCTCATACTTTCGCATATTTCTCATACTTCATGGCTAGATCCTGGGCTATTTCTGGATTGTATCACGTAGTAATGTGGTACCACACAGAAACAGTCAATTAAACCTGGTTTCGATCAATATTTTAGAGGATAACGCAAGTTAGGTCTGGGATAGGTCTGGGATTTTCCCTCATCAGGCTCATACTTTCGCGTTTTTCACATACTTGTTGAACAGATCCTAGGCTATTTCTGGATTGCATCACGTAGTAGTGTAGTACCACACTGAAACAGTCGATTAAACCAGGTTTCGATCAATATTTTTGAGGATAACGCATGTTAGGTCTAGGTTAGGCCTGGGATATCCACTCATCAGACTCATACTTTCGCATTCTTCACATACTTGTTGAACGGATCCTGGGTTTTTTCTAGATTGGGTCACGTAGTAGTGTGGTACCACACTGAAACAGTCGATTAAACCTGGTTTCGATCAATATTTTTGAGGATAACGCATGTTAGGTCTAGGTTAGGCCGGGGATTTTCACTCATCAGACTCATACTTTCGCATTCTTCACACACTTGTTGAACGGATCCTGGGTTTTTTCTGGTTTGGATCACGCAGTAATGTGGGGCCACACTGAAACGGTCAACTAAACCTGGTTTCGATCAATATATTAGAGAATAATTCATGTTAGGTCTAGGTTAGGTCTGGGATTTGCTCTCATCAGGCTCATTCATTCGCATATTTCTCACACTTGATGGCTAGATCCTGGGCTTTTTCTGGATTGCATCACGTAGTAATGAAGTACAACACTGAAACAGTCAATTAAACCTGGTTTCCATCAATATTTTAGAGGATAACGCAAGTTAGGTCTGGCATAGGTCTGGGATTCGCCCTCATCAGGCTCATACTTTCGCGTTTTTCACATACTTGTTGAACTGATCCTGGGCTTTTTCTGGTTTGGATCACGTTGTAATGTGGTACCACACTGAAACAGTCAATTAAACCTGGTTTCGATCAATATTCTTGAGGATAACGCATGTTAGGTCTAGGTTAGGCCGGGGATTTTCACTCATCAGACTCATACTTTCGCATTCTTCTCATACTTGTTGAACGGATCCTGGGTTTTTGCTGGTTTGGATCACGAAGTAATGTGGGACCACACAGAAACAATCAATTAAACCTGGTCTTGATAAATATCTTAGAGGATAACGCATGTTAGGTCTGGGTTAGGTCTAGGATTTGCCCTCGTCAGGCTCATACTTTCGCATATTTCTCATACTTCATGGCTAGATCCTGGGCTATTTCTGGATTGTATCACGTAGTAATGTGGTACCACACTGAAACAGTCGATTAAACCTGGTTTCGATCAATATCTTTGAGGATAACGCAAGTTAGGTCTGGGATAGGTCTGGGATTTTCCCTCATCAGGCTCATACTTTAGCGTTTTTCACATACTTGTTGAACAGATCCTGGGTTTTTTCTGGATTGGGTCACGTAGTAGTGTGGTACCACACTGAAACAGTCGATTAAACCTGGTTTCGATCAATATTTTTGAGGATAACGCATGTTAGGTCTAGGTTAGGCCGGGGATTTTCACTCATCAGACTCATACTTTCGCATTCTTCACACACTTGTTGAACGGATCCTGGGTTTTTTCTGGTTTGGATCACGCAGTAATGTGGGGCCACACTGAAACGGTCAACTAAACCTGGTTTCGATCAATATATTAGAGAATAATTCATGTTAGGTCTAGGTTAGGTCTGGGATTTGCTCTCATCAGGCTCATTCTTTCGCATATTTCTCATACTTGATGGCTAGATCCTGGGCTTTTTCTGGATTGCATCACGTAGTAATGAAGTACAACACTGAAACAGTCAATTAAACCTGGTTTCCATCAATATCTTAGAGGACAACGCAAGTTAGGTCTGGGATAGGTCTGGGATTTGCCCACATCAGGCTCATACCTTCGCGTTTTTCACATACTTGTTGAACAGATCCTGGGTTTTTTCTGGTTTGGATCACGTAGTAGTGTGGTACCACACTGAAACAGTCCATTAAACCTGGTTTGGAACAACATTTTAGAGGATAACGCATGTTAGGTCTAGGTTAGGTCAGGGATTTTCACTCATCAGACTCATACTTTCGCATTCTTCACATACTTGTTGAACGGATCCTGGGTTTTTTCTGGTTTGGATCACGTAATAATGTGGGACCACACTGAAACAATCAATTAAACCTGGTCTTGATAAATATTTTAGAGGATAACACATGTTAGGTCTGGGATAGGTCTGGGATTTGCCCTCATCAGACTCATACTTTCGCACACTTCACATACTTGTTGAACAGATACAGGGTTTTTTCTGGTTTGGTTCACGTAGTAATGTGGTACCACACTGAAACATTCAATTAAACCTGGTCTTGATAAATATTTTAGAGGATAACTTATGTTAGGTTTGGGTTAGGTCTTGGATTTGCCATCATCAGGCTCATACTTTCGCATATTTCTCATACTTCATGGCTAGCTTCTGGGCTGTTTCTGGATTGTATCACGTAGTAATGTGGTACCACGCTGAAACAGTCAATTAAACCTGGTTTCGATCAATATTTTAGAGGATAACGCAAGTTAGGTCTGGCATAGGTCTGGGATTCGCCCTCATCAGGCTCATACTTTCGCGTTTTTCACATACTTGTTGAACTGATCCTGGGCTTTTTCTGGTTTGGATCACGTAGTAATGTGGTACCACACTGAAACAGTCAATTAAACCTGGTTTCGATCAATATTTTAGAGAATAATTCATGTTAGGTTTAGGTTAGGTCTGGGATTTGCTCTCATCAGGCTCATACTTTCGCATTCTTCACATACTTGTTGAACGGATCCTGGGTTTTTTCTGGTTTGGATCACGTAGTAATGTGGGACCACACTGAAACAGTCAATTAAACCTGGTTTCGATCAATGTATTAGAGAATAATTCATGTTAGGTCTAGGTTAGGTCTGGGATTTGCCCTCGTCAGGCTCATACTTTCGCATATTTCTCATACTTCATGGCTAGATCCTGGGCTATTTCTGGATTGTATCACGTAGTAATGTGGTACCACAGAGAAACAGTCAATTAAACCTGGTTTCGATCAATATTTTAGAGGATAACGCAAGTTAGGTCTGGGATAGGTCTGGGATTTTCCCTCATCAGGCTCATACTTTCGCGTTTTTCACATACTTGTTGAACAGATCCTGGGTTTTTTCTGGATTGGGTCACGTAGTAGTGTGGTACCACACTGAAACAGTCGATTAAACCTGGTTTCGATCAATATTCTTGAGGATAACGCATGTTAGGTCTAGGTTAGGCCGGGGATTTTCACTCATCAGACTCATACTTTCGCATTCTTCTCATACTTGTTGAACGGATCCTGGGTTTTTGCTGGTTTGGATCACGAAGTAATGTGGGACCACACAGAAACAATCAATTAAACCTGGTCTTGATAAATATTTTAGAGGATAACGCATGTTAGGTCTGGGTTAGGTCTAGGATTTGCCCCCGTCAGGCTCATACTTTCGCATATTTCTCATACTTCATGGCTAGATCCTGGGCTATTTCTGGATTGTATCACGTAGTAATGTGGTACCACACAGAAACAGTCAATTAAACCTGGTTTCGATCAATATTTTAGAGGATAACGCAAGTTAGGTCTGGGATAGGTCTGGGATTTTCCCTCATCAGGCTCATACTTTCGCGTTTTTCACATACTTGTTAAACAGATCCTAGGCTATTTCTGGATTGCATCACGTAGTAATGTAGTACCACACTGAAACAGTCGATTAAACCAGGTTTCGATCAATATTTTTGAGGATAACGCATGTTAGGTCTAGGTTAGGCCTGGGATATCCACTCATCAGACTCATACTTTCGCATTCTTCACATACTTGTTGAACGGATCCTGGGTTTTTTCTGGTTTGGATCACGTAGTAATGTGGGACCACACTGAAACAGTCAATTAAAGCTGGTTTCGATCAATATATTAGAGAATAATTCATGTTAGGTCTAGGTTAGGTCTGGGATTTGCTCTCATCAGGCTCATTCTTTCGCATATTTCTCATACTTGATGGCTAGATCCTGGGCTTTTTCTGGATTGCATCTCGTAGTAATGAAGTGCAACACTGAAGCAGTCAATTAAACCTGGTTTCCATCAATATCTTAGAGGACAACGCAAGTTAGGTCTGGGATAGGTCTGGGGCTTGCCCTCATCACGCTCATACTTTCGCGTTTTTCACATACTTGTTGAACAGATCCTGGGTTTTTTCTGGTTTGGATCACGTAGTAGTGTGGTACCACACTGAAACAGTCCATTAAACCAGGTTTGGATCAATATTTTAGTGGATAACGCATGTTAGGTCTATGTTAGGTCGGGGATTTTCACTCATCAGACTCATACTTTCGCATTCTTCACATACTTGTTGAACGGATCCTGGGTTTTTTCTCGTTTGGATCACGTAGTAATGTGGTACCACACTGAAACAGTCGATTAAACCTGGTTTCGGTCAGTATTTTAGAGAATAATTCATGTTAGGTCTAGTTTAGGTCCGGGATTTGCTCTCATCAGGCTCATTCTTTCGCATATTTCTCATACTTGATGGCTAGATCCTGGGCTTTTTCTGGATTGCATCTCGTAGTAATGAAGTGCAACACTGAAGCAGTCAATTAAACCTGGTTTCCATCAATATCTTAGAGGACAACGCAAGTTAGGTCTGGGATAGGTCTGGGGCTTGCCCTCCTCACGCTCATACTTTCGCATTCTTCACATACTTGTTGAACGGATCCTGGGTTTTTTCTGGTTTGGATCACGTAGTAATGTGGGATCACACTGAAACAGTCAATTAAACCTGGTTTCGATCAATATTTTAGAGAATAATTCATGTTAGGTCTAGTTTAGGTCCGGGATTTACTCCCATCAGGCTCATTCTTTCGCATATTACTCATACTTGATGGCTAGATCCTGGGCTTTTTCTGGATTGGATCACGTAGTAATGTGGGACCACACTGAAACAATCAATTAAACCTGGTCTTGATAAATATTTTGGAGGATAGCGCATGTTAGGTCTGGGATAGGTCTGGGATTTGCCCTCATCAGACTCATACTTTCGCACACTTCACATACTCGTTGAACAGATCCTGGGTTATTTTCTGGTTTGGATCACATAGTAATGTGGTACCACACTTAAACAGTCGATTAAACCAGGTTTCGATCAATACTTTTGAGGATAACGCATGTTAGGTCTGGGTTAGGTCTAGGATTTGCTCTCGTCAGGCTCATACTTTCGCATATTTCTCATACTTCATGGCTAGAACCTGGGCTATTCCTGGATTGGATCACGTAGTAATGTGGTACCACACTGAAACATTCAATTAAACCTGGTCTTGATAAATATTTTAGAGGATAACGCATGTTAGGTTTGGGTTAGGTCTAGGATTTGCCCTCATCAGGCTCATACTTTCGCATATTTCTCATACTTCATGGCTAGATCCTGGGCTGTTTCTGGATTGTATCACGTAGTAATGTGGTACCACGCTGAAACAGTCAATTAATCCTGGTTTCGATAAATATTTTAGAGGATAACGCAAGCTAGGTCTGGGATAGGCCTGGGATTCGCACTCATCAGGCTCATACTTTCGCGTTTTTCACGTACTTGTTGAACTGATCCTGGGTTTTTTCTGGTTTCGATCACGTAGTAATGTGGTACCTCACTGAAACAGTCGATTAGACCTGGTTTCGATCAATATTTTAGAAGATAACGCAAGTTAGGTCTGGGATAGGTCTGGGATTTGACCTCATCAAACACATACTTTCGCACCCTTCACATACTCGTTCAACAGATACTGGGTTATTTTCTTGTTTGGATCACATAGTAATGTAGTACCACACTGAAACTGTCGATTAAACCAGGTTTCGATCTATATTTTTGAGGATAACGCATGTTAGGTCTAGGTTAGGCCTGGGATTTTCACTCATCAGGCTCATTCTTTCGCATATTACACATACTTGATGGCTAGATCCTGGGCTTTTTCTGGATTGGATCACGTAGTAATGTGGGACCACACTGAAACAATCAATTAAACCTGGTTGCGATCAATATTTTAGAGGATAACGCATGTTAGGTCTAGGTTAGGCCTGGGATTTTCACTCATCAGACTCATTCTTTCGCATTCTTCACATACTTGTTGAACGGATCCTGGGTTTTTTCTGGTTTGGATCACGTAGTAATGAGGTACCACACCGAAACGGTCAATTAAACCTGGTTTCGATCAATATTTTAGAGGATAACGCAAGTTAGGCCTGGGATAGGTCTGGGATTTGCCCTCATCAGGCTCATACTTTCGCATTCTTCACATACTTGTTGAACTGATCCTGAGTTTTTTCTGGTTTGGATCACGTAGTAATGTGGTACCACACTGAAACGGTCAATTAAACCTGGTTTCGATCAATATTTTAGAGGATAACGCAAGTTAGGTCTGGGATAGGTCTGGGATTTGACCTCATCAGACTCATACTTTCGCACACTTCACATACTCGTTGAACAGATCCTGGGTTATTTTCTGGTTTGGATCACATAGTAATGTGGTACCACACTGAAACAGTCGATTAAACCAGGTTTCGATCAATATTTTAGAGGATAACGCAAGTTAGGTCTGGGATAGGTCTGGGATTTGACCTCATCAGACTCATACTTTCGCATTCTTCACATACTTGTTGAACGGATCCTGGGTTTTTTCTGGTTTGGATCACGTAGTAATGTGGGACCACACTGAAACAGTCAATTAAACCTGGTTTCGATCAATATTTTAGAGAATAATTCATGTTAGGTCTAGTTTAGGTCCGGGATTTACTCTCATCAGGCTCATTCTTTCGCATATTACTCATACTTGATAGCTAGATCCTGGGCTTTTTCTGGATTGGATCACGTAGTAATGTGGGACCACACTGAAACAATCAATTAAACCTGGTCTTGATAAATATTTTGGAGGATAGCGCATGTTAGGTCTGGGATAGGTCTGGGATTTGCCCTCATCAGACTCATACTTTCGCACACTTCACATACTCGTTGAACAGATCCTGGGTTATTTTCTGGTTTGGATCACATAGTAATGTGGTACCACACTGAAACAGTCGATTAAACCAGTTTTCGATCAATACCTTTGAGGATAACGCATGTTAGGTCTGGGTTAGGTCTAGGATTTGCTCTCGTCAGGTTCATACTTTCGCATATTTCTCATACTTCAAGGCTAGATCCTGGGCTATTTCTGGATTGGATCACGTAGTAATGTGGTACCACACTGAAACATTCAATTAAACCTGGTCTTGATAAATATTTTAGAGGATAACGCATGTTAGGTTTGGGTTAGGTCTAGGATTTGCCCTCATCAGGCTCATACTTTCGCATATTTCTCATACTTCATGGCTAGATCCTGGGCTGTTTCTGGATTGTTTCACGTAGTAATGTGGTACCACGCTGAAACAGTCAATTAATCCTGGTTTCGATAAATATTTTAGAGGATAACGCAAGTTAGGTCTGGGATAGGTCTGGGATTAACCCTGATCAGGCTCATACATTCGCGTTTTTCACGTACTTGTTGAACTGATCCTGGGTTTTTTCTGGTTTCGATCACGTAGTAATGTGGTACCACACTGAAACAGTCGATTAAACCTGGTTTCGATCAATATTTTAGAGGATAACGCAAGTTAGGTCTGGGATAGGTCTGGGATTTGACCTCATCAGACTCATACTTTCGCACACTTCACATACTCGTTGAACAGATCCTGGGTTTTTTCTGGTTTGGATCACGTAGTAATGTGGTACCACACTGAAACGGTCAATTAAACCTGGTTTCGATCAATATTTTAGAGGATAACGCAAGTTAGGTCTGGGATAGGTCTGGGATTTGCCCTCATCAAGCTCATACATTCGCATTCTTCACATACTTGTTGAACTGATCCTGGGTTTTTTCTGGTTTGAATCACGTAGTAATGTGGTACCACACTGAAACGGTCAATTAAACCTGGTTTCGATCAATATTTTAGAGGATAACGCAAGTTAGGTCTGGGATACCCTTGATGACGATCCATGGGGGCGCCCATATAAGGTGGTGCTGAATAAGCTCCGCCCGTGGGCACCCCCCGTCACCGAGGGTCTTGACCCCCGGCTGCTGGAGGACGTGGTCAATACACTCTTCCCAATTGGGGAGAGGGGACCGCGTCCTCCGGCGGCGGCGGCTGTCCCAGTGGAGTGGACGGCCGAGCTGGGGGTCACGCAGGAGGAGCTGGCAGCGGCCATCAGACGGCTCGGGGTTCGTAACACGGCCCCGGGTCCGGATGGTGTGCCCGGCCGGGTTTGGGTCTTGACCCAGGGCGTCCTTGGGGCCGACCTCAGGCGGTTGTTCGACCGCTGCCTAAGGGACGGGCGATTCCCCCCCAGTTGGAAGGTGGCGAGGATGGTCCTCCTCCGGAAGGAGGGTCGGCCCGCGGAGTCTCCCTCCGCATACCGGCCCATTTGTCTCCTCGACGAGGTGGGCAAGCTCTTCGAGCGGGTGATTGCTGCCCGCCTCGTTGAGCACCTGTCGCGGGGTGATCCCGGTCTGGCCGACTGCCAGTTCGGTTTCCGGGGGGGCCGATCGACTATCGACGCGATAGGTCGTGTGAGGGCCCTCTCGGGGGCGGCCGTCTCCCGGGGAGGGGTGGCATTGGCAATATCCTTGGATATTGCCAATGCCTTTAACACCCTCCCCTGGGAAGAGATAAGGAGGGGACTCGAATATCATCGGGTCCCCCCTTGTCTCAGGGCGGTCGTCGGGGATTATCTCCGCGGCAGGTGGATCGAGTATCCGGGCCGGGATGGTGATATGCGGAGGGAGGTGTACTGCGGTGTTCCGCAGGGGTCGGTCCTCGGGCCACTCCTGTGGAACATCGCGTACGACTCGGTGTTGCGGGCCGGCCTCCCCGACGGCGTCAGCACGGTGTGTTATGCGGATGACACACTGGTGCTGGCCGTCGGGGCGCACTGGGGGAGGGCCATGCGTCGCGCGGAGGAGGGGTCGCAACGCGTCGTCGACCGGATCAGGGGGATGGGGATGACGGTGGCGGTCCATAAGACCGAGGTGATTGCGTTTCATTCACCTCGGCAGGATCCGCCACCCCCTCTGATCCGGGTGGGTGGGGCTGACATCGAGGTGAAGCCCCAGATCAGGTATCTAGGGCTGATCCTCGATAGCCACTGGCGTTTCGAGGAGCATTTCCGCTGCCTGGTCCCCCGGTTGGAAAGGATGGTTACGGCTCTGGGCCGGATCCTGCCCAACCTGGGGGGCCCGGCGGGCCGAGTTCGTCGCCTCTATGTGGCAATGGTCCAGTCGGTGGCCCTATACGGGGCCCCCGTCTGGGCGGACGACCTGGCTGCCTCCCGGCGCAGCATGACTATGCTGCGTCGGGTGCAGAGGCGCATGGCGCTCAGGGTCGTCCGCGGGTATCGGACCATGTCACATGAGGCGGCGACAGTTCTAGCGGGGATGCCGCCCATGGACCTGCTCGCGCGGTCGCACGCGGTGATGTACCGGCACCGCGTCGACCGTCGCGCGGGGGTGGGGGCGGTCCCGGGCGGGCAGGAACCTGCTTGGGGCGATTTGAAGCGCCAGGCCCGGCAGTCCGTGTTGCTCGCGTGGCAGGAGCGGCTGGCTCTGCCAACCGCGGGGCACCGGACTGTCGGGGCGGTTCGGCCACTCCTGAAGGAGTGGCTGGACAGAGGCCATGGCGGCCTCACCTACCGGATGGCACAGGTATTTTCCGGGCATGGCAGCTTCGGAAGATGCCTGTGCTGGATAGGGAAGGAGCCGACGGCGCGTTGCTGCCACTGCGACGCTGAGCAGGACACGGCGGATCATACCCTGGAGGTATGCCCCGCGTGGGAGGGGGAGCGCCGTGTCCTGGTCGGCGTCGTCGGGCGGGATGTCTCGCTGCCGGGCGTGGTGCGCGCCATGCTCGGCAGCGAGGAGAAGTGGAGGGCCGTGGCCTCCTTCTGCGAGAACGTAATGTTGCAGAAGGAGACCGCGGGGAGGGAGCGCGAGCTTCAGCGGCGCGCTGAAGCTCGCGCTCGTGCGGTGGCCCGAGGTCGTCGCCCGGTCGCGAGGCGTCGCGGGCGGCCGCCTCGGCGTGGCGGATGACCTAGGCTGGGAGGGGGGTCCTGAGGGGACCCTCCTCCCGCCAGGCGGCGCCGGGTCGGACCGGTTGGGGGTAGAAGTGCCTCCCCCTACCGGTCCGACGCAAGGGGAGGCACCCTGGGCGGTCTGGTGCGGCCATGAACGCCCGGCCGCCGAGGGGTGGAAACGGGGTCGCGGGCGGTTGCGAGTTGGGGCTCGCAGCCGCCACTAAACGCGGCCCCGGGACGGATAGCGGCGGGATGGAGTGGCCCGTCCCGCCGCTATGAGGCAGTGTGTCTACTGGGGGGACCGATTGTCCCCCCGGGGAATGGGCGCGAAAGCGCGGGCACGGGGAGGATACCGGAAGAATGCTTCGAGCGATTCCCGGTATCCTCCCAAAGCGTGCCGAAGGGTCACCGTGGGGTTTTTAGTGGGTAGGTCCCGCGCCTGTCGTTGTACGGGCGCGGGGAATCCCACACACCCCTCCCACCTCTCCCCAAGGAGGTGGGAGGGAGTCTTTCGAAGATTTTCCCCACGACAAAAAAAAAAAAAAAAAAAAAAAAAAAAAAAAAGTTAGGTCTGGGATAGGTCTGGGATTAACCCTGATCAGGCTCATACTTTCGCGTTTTTCACGTACTTGTTGAACTGATCCTGGGTTTTTTCTGGTTTCGATCACGTAGTAATGTGGTACCACACTGAAACAGTCGATTAAACCTGGTTTCGATCAATATTTTAGAGGATAACGCAAGTTAGGTCTGGGATAGGTCTGGGATTTGACCTCATCAGACTCATACTTTCGCACACTTCACATACTCGTTGAACAGATCCTGGGTTTTTTCTGGTTTGGATCACGTAGTAATGTGGTACCACACTGAAACGGTCAATTAAACCTGGTTTCGATCAATATTTTAGAGGATAACGCAAGTTAGGTCTGGGATAGGTCTGGGATTTGCCCTCATCAGGCTCATACATTCGCATTCTTCACATACTTGTTGAACTGATCCTGGGTTTTTTCTGGTTTGAATCACGTAGTAATGTGGTACCACACTGAAACGGTCAATTAAACCTGGTTTCGATCAATATTTTAGAGGATAACGCAAGTTAGGTCTGGGATCCCTCAGGGGCTGCCAGCCTTTCAGCTGCAGTACGGGCTTAACGAACCCGGGGTACCCGAGTCATACACACACCGTAAGCCTCCTGTTGGTCGTCACAACGACCCATTCACAATTCCCTATTGGTTTTGTGAATGGTACGTGACGGCAGGAGGAACGGGGGTCTTGGCTTAACCGCCTGGGCCACGAGTATGGCGACTCTATAAAATCGCCCTCCAATCCTAAGCTATGGTGCGCGGCGATGGGATGCATGGTTGGGGGAGAAGGCCCAATCCCAAGCGACCACCTCCGGGGAACCTGCCGAACCCCCGGAGTATTAGGCTTACCCGGGTAAGGCGGCTCTGCCCGGGTGGACCTTTATTTCCGACCATCTCGTGGGATTCTTATGGACTCAGAAAATAAAATGGGGATGGGGCGGGTTTTGTCGGTTGGGGAGGACGGAGACGGGGTTGGGGTTAGGGTGGCGGCGCTCGCGCCCCACTCAGCGCCAGGTCCGGCTTCGTGGAGGGTGGAGGAGGACGACGAGACGGCGTCGGTCTCGTCCTTCTCCTCCAGCACGAGCCACATAGGCTCTAAGAGGAAGAGGACGGGGCAGGCCGTCGTCGAGGTGGGCGGGGCGATGAGCCCGTCGGTGAGGCTGAGTTGCCTCAGGGACGAGGTGACCGAGGAGATATCGGAGAGGATCTCCTCGTCCCTGAGGCGGGTGGAGAAAGTCGCCGCTGCCTGCGCCTTTAAGGGGCAGAAAAGCGGTGGCGCGGAGGCCCTGAAGGCCGCGGCGGCGGAAATGAGGGAGGCGGCGCGGGAGCTCAGAGGGCGGAACGCCCGTCTGCAGCTCCTGTTGGAGGAGGAGCGACAGGGGAGGAGGAGGGCAGAGGCGCTGTGGAACAGCGCGGCTCTCTCTCCCATCCTCCCTCCTCCTCCACCGCCGCGTCCCTCGGCGGAGGTAAATAAGCGGAGTGCGGCGGCAGTGGTGCGGGGCACCGCGGGCCCCTCCACCCGCACTCCGCCCGTGAAGAAGTCCCCGTCCTCCTCAGAAGACGATCTTCTGAGGAGGATTGGGGACATGATTGATGGCAAGCTGGCCGCCTTCCGGGAGGAGCTCCTCGCCGGAAGAGCGGTCAGCAGGAAGGCGGTGCCTCCCCGACCTGTTCCGGTACAGTCGGGGAAGGCAAAGAAGGGCGGAGTGAAGGCTCCGCCCAGCGTTGCGGCACCAGGGCCCCGGGTCGCGACCCCCAAGGGGGGTGGTGTACCCGTGGTCGCGGTGGTCGCGTCCTCCACGGCACCCTCCCAAGGGGGGGTGGCGTGGAGTGAGGTGGTGGGGCGGAAGGCGAAGCGGGCGGCGAGGAAGGCCTCGCAACCGCAGCCTCCGCCTCCGCCGCCGGCGGCCAAGGTAAAGGCCGCGAAGGTCGGGAAGGCACGACCAGGTCGTCCCCCAAAAACGGCAGCGGTGACGCTGACCGTTGCGCAGGGGGGCGACCTGACCCTCGCGGAGGCGATGCGGCTCGCCAGGGAGAATATCTCCCTGGAAGAGCTGGGCATCGCCTCCGTGAGGGCGAAGAGGGCCGTGACCGGGGGTCTCTTGCTGGAGATCCCCGGTGCAGAAGGCGGCGCGAAGGCGGATCTTCTCGCCCAGAGGCTCCGGGAGCAGCTGGGCGAGCGAGGTGTCCGGGTCGCCCGGCCCACGAAGCGCACGGAGATGCGCGTTTGTGGGCTGGACGACTCGGTCAGCGCACAGGATGTGTCCCGTGCCCTTGCGAGGGCGGGGGACTGTCCTGTGGAGGACCTGCGGATCGGAGAGATCCGCAGGTCGCCCTCCGGCCTCGGGTCGGTGTGGGCCCGGTGCCCCCTCTCCGCCGCCCGTAAGGTGGCGGAATCGGGGAGGGTGTTGGTGGGGTGGGTTTCGGCGCGAGTGGAAATCCTCGCGCCGCGCCCGCTCCAGTGTCACCGCTGCCTCGAATTGGGGCACGTGAGGCAGTGGTGCACCTCGCCGGTGGACCGCAGCGGTCAGTGTTACCGCTGCGGTGCCAAAGAGCACCGTGCGAGCCAGTGCTCGGCGGCCCCCCACTGCCCGCTGTGTGCGGACATGGGGAGGCCAGCCGATCACAGGGTGGGGAGCAAGAAGTGCTCCCCCCCCTCCCGGAAGGAGAGGAAGAGGCGGGCTGCACCGGCTCCGGTGCCGAGGGCGGTGGCATCGTCCTCCATGGAGGTGGACGGTGCTACGGGGACGGACGGCCGGGAGGAGGCTGGCGCGGCCATTAATTAATGCCGCCCCGCCTCCTCCTCCAGACCAACCTCAACCACTGCCGCGCGGCACAGGACTTGATGTCCCAAGTCCTCGCGGAGTGGGGGGTTGGCCTGGCGGTCGCCGCCGAGCCGTACCGCGTCCCTGATCACCCTCATTGGGTGGGCGACGCGGATGGCTTGGTGGCGACGGTATGGGGAGGGGGCGACGGGTCCCCACCGTTCTCCTTGTTGGAGCGCGGTCGGGGATTCGTCGCCGTGGACTGGGGGGGAGTCGCTGTGGTGGGGTGCTACATTTCGCCCCGTAGCGGTCACGCTGCGTTCGAGCTGTACTTGGCCGAGGTCGCGGCATGCGTGCAGCGCTACGCGGCCCGGCCGGTGCTGGTCCTGGGGGATTTTAATGCCAAGTCGGTGGCTTGGGGATCCCCCAGGACCTCCGTTCGCGGCGGGATCCTGGGCGATTGGGCGGCGGGGCTCGACCTCCGGGTATTGAACCGGGGGTCGGAGCACACATGCGTGCGGCGATATGGGGGGTCCATCGTGGATGTTGGATTCGCGACCCCCAACGCCGTGCGCATGGTGTCGGGTTGGCACGTGGTCGCGGGGGCAGAGACACTCTCCGATCACCGGTACATCCGGATGGAGGTCTCTGCCGCCGCGAGTGCATCCCGACACGGCCGCCTGCGTGGCACCCCACCACGCCGCTGGGCGCTTCGGCGCCTGGACAAGGACGCCCTGATGGCAGCTGCCCTCGCTGCAACTTGGCCGCAGGGAGCGGCCGAGTTGCCGAGCATAGAGGAGGAGGTCGCCCGGCTCGGAGCATTGGTCGCGGGTATTTGCGACGCGGCGATGCCTCGGGTCGGGCGGGCTTCTCCTCGCCGGGCGGTGTACTGGTGGTCGGACGCGATCGCGGAGTTGCGAGTCGCGACTGTCCGCGCCCGACGCCAGTACACCCGCGCGCGCCGTCGTCAACGTACAGGCGACGGCGTGGCGCGAGCGAGGGCAGCTGATGACCTGTATGGAGCATACCACGTGGCGCGGGTTGCTCTGCAGGTCGCCATCAAACGGGCCAAGACCCAGGCATGGAAGGAGCTCCTCCAGACCCTTGATGACGATCCATGGGGGCGCCCATATAAGGTGGTGCTGAATAAGCTCCGCCCGTGGGCGCCCCCCGTCACCGAGGGTCTTGACCCCCGGCTGCTGGAGGACGTGGTCAATACACTCTTCCCAATTGGGGAGAGGGGACCGCGTCCTCCGGCGGCGGCGGCTGTCCCAGTGGAGTGGACGGCCGAGCTGGGGGTCACGCAGGAGGAGCTGGCAGCGGCCATCAGACGGCTCGGGGTTCGTAACACGGCCCCGGGTCCGGATGGTGTGCCCGGCCGGGTTTGGGTCTTGACCCAGGGCGTCCTTGGGGCCGACCTCAGGCGGTTGTTCGACCGCTGCCTGAGGGACGGGCGATTCCCCCCCAGTTGGAAGGTGGCGAGGATGGTCCTCCTCCGGAAGGAGGGTCGGCCCGCGGAGTCTCCCTCCGCATACCGGCCCATTTGTCTCCTCGACGAGGTGGGCAAGCTCTTCGAGCGTGTGATTGCTGCCCGCCTCGTCGAGCACCTGTCGCGGGGTGATCCCGGTCTGGCCGACTGCCAGTTCGGTTTCCGGGGGGGCCGATCGACTATCGACGCGATAGGTCGTGTGAGGGCCCTCTCGGAGGCGGCCGTCTCCCGGGGAGGGGTAGCATTGGCAATATCCTTGGATATTGCCAATGCCTTTAACACCCTCCCCTGGGAAGAGATAAGGAGGGGGCTCGAATATCATCGAGTCCCCCCTTGTCTCAGGGCGGTCGTCGGGGATTATCTCCGCGGCAGGTGGATCGAGTATCCGGGCCGGGATGGTGATATGCGGAGGGAGGTGTACTGCGGTGTTCCGCAGGGGTCGGTCCTCGGGCCACTCCTGTGGAACATCGCGTACGACTCGGTGTTGCGGGCCGGCCTCCCCGACGGCGTCAGCACGGTGTGTTATGCGGATGACACACTGGTGCTGGCCGTCGGGGCGCACTGGGGGAGGGCCATGCGTCGCGCGGAGGAGGGGTCGCAACGCGTCGTCGACCGGATCAGGGGGATGGGGATGACGGTGGCGGTCCATAAGACCGAGGTGATTGCGTTTCATTCACCTCGGCAGGATCCGCCACCCCCTCTGATTCGGGTGGGTGGGGCTGACATCGAGGTGAAGCCCCAGATCAGGTATCTGGGGCTGATCCTCGATAGCCACTGGCGTTTCGAGAAGCATTTCCGCTGCCTGGTCCCCCGGTTGGAAAGGATGGTTGCGGCTCTGGGCCGGATCCTGCCCAACCTGGGGGGCCCGGCGGGCCGAGTTCGTCGCCTCTATGTGGCAATGGTCCAGTCGGTGGCCCTATACGGGGCCCCCGTCTGGGCGGACGACCTGGCTGCCTCCCGGCGCAGCATGACTATGCTGCGTCGGGTGCAGAGGCGCATGGCGCTCAGGGTCGTCCGCGGGTATCGGACCATGTCACATGAGGCGGCGACGGTTCTAGCGGGGATGCCGCCCATGGACCTGCTCGCGCGGTCGCACGCGGTGATGTACCGCCACCGCGTCGACCGTCGCGCGGGGGTGGGGGCGGTCCCGGGCGGGCAGGAACCTGCTTGGGGCGATTTGAAGCGCCAGGCCCGGCAGTCCGTGTTGCTCGCGTGGCAGGAGCGGCTGGCTCTGCCAACCGCGGGGCACCGGACTGTCGGGGCTGTTCGGCCGCTCCTGAAGGAGTGGCTGGACAGAGGCCATGGCAGCCTCACCTACCGGCTGGCACAGGTATTTTCCGGGCATGGCAGCTTCGGAAGATACCTGTGCCGGATAGGGAAGGAGCCGACGGCGCGTTGCTGCCACTGCGACGCTGAGCAGGACACGGCGGATCATACCCTGGAGGTATGCCCCGCGTGGGAGGGGGAGCGCCGTGTCCTGGTCGGCGTTGTCGGGCGGGATGTCTCGCTGCCGGGCGTGGTGCGCGCCATGCTCGGCAGCGAGGAGAAGTGGAGGGCCGTGGCCTCCTTCTGCGAGAACGTAATGTTGCAGAAGGAGGCCGCGGGGAGGGAGCGCGAGCTTCAGCGGCGCGCTGAAGCTCGCGCTCGTGCGGTGGCCCGAGGTCGTCGCCCGGTCGCGAGGCGTCGCGGGCGGCCGCCTCGGCGTGGCGGATGACCTAGGCTGGGAGGGGGGTCCTGAGGGGACCCTCCTCCCGCCAGGCGGCGCCGGGTCGGACCGGTTGGGGGTAGGAGTGCCTCCCCCTACCGGTCCAACGCAAGGGGAGGCACCCTCGGCGGTCTGGTGCGGCCATGAACGCCCGGCCGCCGAGGGGTGGAAACGGGGTCGCGGGCGGTTGCGAGTTGGGGCTCGCAGCCGCCACTAAACGCGGCCCCGGGACGGATAGCGGCGGGATGGAGTGGCCCCGTCCCGCCGCTATGAGGCTGTGTGTCTACTGGGGGGACCGATTGTCCCCCCGGGGGATGGGCGCGAAAGCGCGGGCACGGGGAGGATACCGGAAGAATGCTTCGAGCGATTCCCGGTATCCTCCCAAAGCGTGCCGAAGGGTCACCGTGGGGTTTTTAGTGGGTAGGTCCCGCGCCTGTCGTTGTACGGGCGCGGGGAATCCCACACACCCCTCCCACCTCTCCCCAAGGAGGTGGGAGGGAGTCTTTCGAAGATTTTCCCCACGACAAAAAAAAAAAAAAAAAAAAAAAAAAAAGTTAGGTCTGGGATAGGTCTGGGATTTGACCTCATCAGACTCATACTTTCGCACACTTCACATACTCGTTGAACAGATCCTGGGTTATTTTCTGGTTTGGATCACATAGTAATGTGGTACCACACTGAAACTGTTGATTAAACCAGGTTTCGATCAATATTTTTGAGGATAACGCATGTTAGGTCTAGGTTAGGCCTGGGATTTTCACTCATCAGGCTCATTCTTTCGCATATTACACATACTTGATGGCTAGATCCTGGCCTTTCTCTGGATTGGATCACGTAGTAATGTTGGACCACACTGAAACAATCAATTAAACCTGGTTGCGATCAATATTTTAGAGGATAACGCATGTTAGGTCTAGATTAGGCCTGGGATTTTCACTCATCAGACTCATTCTTTCGCTATCTTCACATACTTGTTGAACGGATCCTGGGTTTTTTCTGGTTTGGATCACGTAGTAATGAGGTACCACACCGAAACGGTCAATTAAACCTGGTTTCGATCAATATTTTAGAGGATAACGCAAGTTAGGCCTGGGATAGGTCTGGGATTTGCCCTCATCAGGCTCATACTTTCGCATTCTTCACATACTTGTTGAACTGATCCTGAGTTTTTTCTGGTTTGGCTCACGTAGTAATGTGGTACCACACTGAAACGGTCAATTAAACCTGGTTTCGATCAATATTTTAGAGGATAACGCAAGTTAGGTCTGGGATAGGTCTGGGATTTGACCTCATCAGACTCATACTTTCGCACACTTCACATACTCGTTGAACAGATCCTGGGTTATTTTCTGGTTTGGATCACGTAGTAATGAGGTACCACACCGAAACGGTCAATTAAACCTGGTTTCCATCAATATCTTAGAGGACAACACAAGTTAGGTCTGGGATATGTCTGGGATTTGCCCTCATCAGGCTCATACTTTCGCGTTTTTCACATACTTGTTGAACGGATCCTGGGTTTTTTCTGGTTTGGATCACGTAGTTGTGTGGTACCACACTGAACCAGTCCTTTAAACCTGGTTTGGATCAATATTTTAGAGGATAACGCATGTTAGGTCTAGGTTAGGTCTGGGATTTTCACTCATCAGACTCATACTTTCGCATTCTTCACATACTTGTTGAACAGATCCTGGGTTTTTTCTGGCTTGGATCACGTAGTAATGTGGTACCACACTGAAACATTCAATTAAAACTGGTCTTGATAAATATTTTAGAGGATAACGCATGTTAGGTCTGGGTTACGTCTGTGATTTGCCCTCATCAGGGTCATACTCTCGCAGTTTTAACATGCATGTTGACCTGATCGAGGGTTTCCTTTGCTTTGGATCACGTAGTAAAGTGGTACCACACTGAAACAATCAATTAAACCTGGTCTTGATAAATATTTTAGAGCATAACGCATGTTAGGTTTGGGTTAGGTCTAGGATTTGCCCTCATCAGGCTCATACTTGCGCATATTTCTCATACTTCATGGCTAGATCCTGGGCTGTTTCTGGATTGTATCACGTAGTAATGTGGTACCACGCTGAAACAGTCAATTAATCCTGGTTTCGATAAATATTTTAGAGGATAACGCAAGTTAGGTCTGGGATAGGTCTGGGATTAACCCTGATCAGGCTCATACATTCGCGTTTTTCACGTACTTGTTGAACTGATCCTGGGTTTTTTCTGGTTTGAATCACGTAGTAATGTGGTACCACACTGAAACGGTCAATTAAACCTGGTTTCGATCAATATTTTAGAGGATAACGCAAGTTAGGTCTGGGATAGGTCTGGGATTTGACCTCATCAGACTCATACTTTCGCACACTTCACATACTCGTTGAACAGATCCTGGGTTATTTTCTGGTTTGGATCACATAGTAATGTGGTACCACACTGAAACTGTTGATTAAACCAGGTTTCGATCAATATTTTTGAGGATAACGCATGTTAGGTCTAGGTTAGGCCTGGGATTTTCACTCATCAGGCTCATTCTTTCGCATATTACACATACTTGATGGCTAGATCCTGGCCTTTCTCTGGATTGGATCACGTAGTAATGTTGGACCACACTGAAACAATCAATTAAACCTGGTTGCGATCAATATTTTAGAGGATAACGCATGTTAGGTCTAGGTTAGGCCTGGGATTTTCACTCATCAGACTCATTCTTTCGCTATCTTCACATACTTGTTGAACGGATCCTGGGTTTTTTCTGGTTTGGATCACGTAGTAATGAGGTACCACACCGAAACGGTCAATTAAACCTGGTTTCGATCAATATTTTAGAGGATAACGCAAGTTAGGCCTGGGATAGGTCTGGGATTTGCCCTCATCAGGCTCATACTTTCGCATTCTTCACATACTTGTTGAACTGATCCTGAGTTTTTTCTGGTTTGGCTCACGTAGTAATGTGGTACCACACTGAAACGGTCAATTAAACCTGGTTTCGATCAATATTTTAGAGGATAACGCAAGTTAGGTCTGGGATAGGTCTGGGATTTGACCTCATCAGACTCATACTTTCGCACACTTCACATACTCGTTGAACAGATCCTGGGTTATTTTCTGGTTTGGATCACGTAGTAATGAGGTACCACACCGAAACGGTCAATTAAACCTGGTTTCCATCAATATCTTAGAGGACAACACAAGTTAGGTCTGGGATATGTCTGGGATTTGCCCTCATCAGGCTCATACTTTCGCGTTTTTCACATACTTGTTGAACGGATCCTGGGTTTTTTCTGGTTTGGATCACGTAGTTGTGTGGTACCACACTGAACCAGTCCTTTAAACCTGGTTTGGATCAATATTTTAGAGGATAACGCATGTTAGGTCTAGGTTAGGTCTGGGATTTTCACTCATCAGACTCATCCTTTCGCATTCTTCACATACTTGTTGAACAGACCCTGGGTTTTTTCTGGCTTGGATCACGTAGTAATGTGGTACCACACTGAAACATTCAATTAAAACTGGTCTTGATAAATATTTTAGAGGATAACGCATGTTAGGTCTGGGTTACGTCTGTGATTTGCCCTCATCAGGGTCATACTCTCGCAGTTTTAACATGCATGTTGACCTGATCGAGGGTTTTCTTTGCTTTGGATCACGTAGTAAAGTGGTACCACACTGAAACAATCAATTAAACCTGGTCTTGATAAATATTTTAGAGCATAACGCATGTTAGGTTTGGGTTAGGTCTAGGATTTGCCCTCATCAGGCTTATACTTGCGCATATTTCTCATACTTCATGGCTAGATCCTGGGCTGTTTCTGGATTGTATCACGTAGTAATGTGGTACCACGCTGAAACAGTCAATTAAACCTGGTTTCGATCAATATTTTAGAGGATAACGCAAGTTAGGTCTGGGATAGGTCTGGGATTTGACCTCATCAGACTCATACTTTCGCACACTTCACATACTCGTTGAACAGATCCTGGGTTATTTTCTGGTTTGGGTCACATAGTAATGTGGTACCACACTGAAACAGTCGATTAAACCAGGTTTCGATCAATATTTTAGAGGATAACGCAAGTTAGGTCTGGGATAGGTCTGGGATTTGACCTCATCAGACTCATACTTTCGCATTCTTCACATACTTGTTGAACGGATCCTGGGTTTTTTCTGGTTTGGATCACGTAGTAATGTGGGATCACACTGAAACAGTCAATTAAACCTGGTTTCGATCAATATTTTAGAGAATAATTCATGTTAGGTCTAGTTTAGGTCCGGGATTTACTCCCATCAGGCTCATTCTTTCGCATATTACTCATACTTGATGGCTAGATCCTGGGCTTTTTCTGGATTGGATCACGTAGTAATGTGGGACCACACTGAAACAATCAATTAAACCTGGTCTTGATAAATATTTTAGAGGATAACGCAAGTTAGGTCTGGGATAGGTCTGGGATTTGACCTCATCAAACACATACTTTCGCACCCTTCACATACTCGTTGAACAGATACTGGGTTATTTTCTTGTTTGGATCACATAGTAATGTAGTACCACACTGAAACTGTCGATTAAACCAGGTTTCGATCAATATTTTTGAGGATAACGCATGTTAGGTCTAGGTTAGGCCTGGGATTTTCACTCATCAGGCTCATTCTTTCGCATATTACACATACTTGATGGCTAGATCCTGGGCTTTTTCTGGATTGGATCACGTAGTAATGTGGGACCACACAGAAACAATCAATTAAACCTGGTTGTGATCAATACTTTAGAGGATAACGCATGTTAGGTCTAGGTTAGGCCTGGGATTTTCACTCATCAGACTCATTCTTTCGCATTCTTCACATACTTGTTGAACGGATCCTGGGTTTTTTCTGGTTTGGATCACGTAGTAATGAGGTACCACACCGAAACGGTCAATTAAACCTGGTTTCGATCAATATTTTAGAGTATAACGCAAGTTAGGCCTGGGATAGGTCTGGGATTTGCCCTCATCAGGCTCATACTTTCGCATTCTTCACATACTTGTTGAACTGATCCTGAGTTTTTTCTGGTTTGGATCACGTAGTAATGTGGTACCACACTGAAACGGTCAATTAAACCTGGTTTCGATCAATATTTTAGAGGATAACGCAAGTTAGGTCTGGGATAGGTCTGGGATTTGACCTCATCAGACTCATACTTTCGCACACTTCACATACTCGTTGAACAGATCCTGGGTTATTTTCTGGTTTGGATCACATAGTAATGTGGTACCACACTGAAACAGTCGATTAAACCAGGTTTCGATCAATATTTTAGAGGATAACGCAAGTTAGGTCTGGGATAGGTCTGGGATTTGACCTCATCAGACTCATACTTTCGCATTCTTCGCATACTTGTTGAACGGATCCTGGGTTTTTTCTGGTTTGGATCACGTAGTAATGTGGGACCACACTGAAACAGTCAATTAAACCTGGTTTCGATCAATATTTTAGAGAATAATTCATGTTAGGTCTAGTTTAGGTCCGGGATTTACTCTCATCAGGCTCATTCTTTCGCATATTACTCATACTTGATGGCTAGATCCTGGGCTTTTTCTGTATTGGATCACGTAGTAATGTGGGACCACACTGAAACAATCAATTAAACCTGGTCTTGATAAATATTTTGGAGGATAGCGCATGTTAGGTCTGGGATAGGTCTGGGATTTGCCCTCATCAGACTCATACTTTCGCACACTTCACATACTCGTTGAACAGATCCTGGGTTATTTTCTGGTTTGGATCACATAGTAATGTGGTACCACACTGAAACAGTCGATTAAACCAGGTTTCGATCAATACTTTTGAGGATAACGCATGTTAGGTCTGGGTTAGGTCTAGGATTTGCTCTCGTCAGGCTCATACTTTCGCATATTTCTCATACTTCAAGGCTAGATCCTGGGCTATTTCTGGATTGGATCACGTAGTAATGTAGTACCACACTGAAACATTCAATTAAACCTGGTCTTGATAAATATTTTAGAGGATAACGCATGTTAGGTTTGGGTTAGGTCTAGGATTTGCCTTCATCAGGCTCATACTTTCGCATATTTCTCATACTTCATGGCTAGATCCTGGGCTGTTTCTGGATTGTTTCACGTAGTAATGTGGTACCACGCTGAAACAGTCAATTAATCCTGGTTTCGATAAATATTTTAGAGGATAACGCAAGTTAGGTCTGGGATAGGTCTGGGATTAACCCTGATCAGGCTCATACTTTCGCGTTTTTCACGTACTTGTTGAACTGATCCTGGGTTTTTTCTGGTTTCGATCACGTAGTAATGTGGTACCACACTGAAACAGTCGATTAAACCTGGTTTCGATCAATATTTTAGAGGATAACGCAAGTTAGGTCTGGGATAGGTCTGGGATTTGACCTCATCAGACTCATACTTTCGCACATTTCACATACTCGTTGAACAGATCCTGGGTTTTTTCTGCTTTGGATCACGTAGTAATGTGGTACCACACTGAAACGGTCAATTAAACCTGGTTTCGATCAATATTTTAGAGGATAACGCAAGTTAGGTCTGGGATAGGTCTGGGGTTTGCCCTCATCAGGCTCATACATTCGCATTCTTCACATACTTGTTGAACTGATCCTGGGTTTTTTCTGGTTTGAATCACGTAGTAATGTGGTACCACACTGAAACGGTCAATTAAACCTGGTTTCGATCAATATTTTAGAGGATAACGCAAGTTAGGTCTGGGATAGGTCTGGGATTTGACCTCATCAGACTCATACTTTCGCACACTTCTCATACTCGTTGAACAGATCCTGGGTTATTTTCTGGTTTGGATCACATAGTAATGTGGTACCACACTGAAACTGTTGATTAAACCAGGTTTCGATCAATATTTTTGAGGGTAACGCATGTTAGGTCTAGGTTAGGCCTGGGATTTTCACTCATCAGGCTCATTCTTTCGCATATTACACATACTTGATGGCTAGATCCTGGCCTTTCTCTGGATTGGATCACGTAGTAATGTTGGACCACACTGAAACAATCAATTAAACCTGGTTGCGATCAATATTTTAGAGGATAACGCATGTTAGGTCTAGGTTAGGCCTGGGATTTTCACTCATCAGACTCATTCTTTCGCTATCTTCACATACTTGTTGAACGGATCCTGGGTTTTTTCTGGTTTGGATCACGTAGTAATGAGGCACCACACCGAAACGGTCAATTAAACCTGGTTTCGATCAATATTTTAGAGGATAACGCAAGTTAGGCCTGGAATAGGTCTGGGATTTGCCCTCATCAGGCCCATACTTTCGCATTCTTCACATACTTGTTGAACTGATCCTGGGTTTTTTCTGATTTGGATCACGTAGTAATGTGGTACCACACTGAAACGGTCAATTAAACCTGGTTTCGATCAATATTTTAGAGGATAACGCAAGTTAGGTCTGGGATAGGTCTGGGATTTGACCTCATCAGACTCATACTTTCGCACACTTCACATACTCGTTGAACAGACCCTGGGTTATTTTCTGGTTTGGATCACATAGTAATGTGGTACCACACTGAAACAGTCGATTAAACCAGGTTTCGATCAATATTTTAGAGGATAACGCAAGTTAGGTCTGGGATAGGTCTGGGATTTGACCTCATCAGACTCATACTTTCGCACACTTCACATACTCGTTGAACAGATCCTGGGTTATTTTCTGGTTTGGATCACATAGTAATGTGGTACCACACTGAAACTGTTGATTAAACCAGGTTTCGATCAATATTTTTGAGGATAACGCATGTTAGGTCTAGGTTAGGCCTGGGATTTTCACTCATCAGGCTCATTCTTTCGCATATTACACATACTTGATGGCTAGATCCTGGCCTTTCTCTGGATTGGATCACGTAGTAATGTTGGACCACACTGAAACAATCAATTAAACCTGGTTGCGATCAATATTTTAGAGGATAACGCATGTTAGGTCTAGGTTAGGCCTGGGATTTTCACTCATCAGACTCATTCTTTCGCTATCTTCACATACTTGTTGAACGGATCCTGGGTTTTTTCTGGTTTGGATCACGTAGTAATGAGGCACCACACCGAAACGGTCAATTAAACCTGGTTTCGATCAATATTTTAGAGGATAACGCAAGTTAGGCCTGGAATAGGTCTGGGATTTGCCCTCATCAGGCCCATACTTTCGCATTCTTCACATACTTGTTGAACTGATCCTGGGTTTTTTCTGATTTGGATCACGTAGTAATGTGGTACCACACTGAAACGGTCAATTAAACCTGGTTTCGATCAATATTTTAGAGGATAACGCAAGTTAGGTCTGGGATAGGTCTGGGATTTGACCTCATCAGACTCATACTTTCGCACACTTCACATACTCGTTGAACAGACCCTGGGTTATTTTCTGGTTTGGATCACATAGTAATGTGGTACCACACTGAAACAGTCGATTAAACCAGGTTTCGATCAATATTTTAGAGGATAACGCAAGTTAGGTCTGGGATAGGTCTTGGATTTGACCTCATCAGACTCATACTTTCGCATTCTTCACATACTTGTTGAACGGATCCTGGGTTTTTTCTGGTTTGGATCACGTAGTAATGTGGGACCACACTGAAACAGTCAATTAAACCTGGTTTCGATCAATATTTTAGAGAATAATTCATGTTAGGTCTAGTTTAGGTCCGGGATTTACTCTCATCAGGCTCATTCTTTCGCATATTACTCATACTTGATGGCTAGATCCTGGGCTTTTTCTGGATTGGATCACGTAGTAATGTGGGACCACACTGAAACAATCAATTAAACCTGGTCTTGATAAATATTTTAGAGGATAACGCAAGTTAGGTCTGGGATAGGTCTGGGATTTGCCCTCATCAGGCTCATACTTTCGCATTCTTCACATACTTGTTGAACTGATCCTGGGTTTTTTCTGGTTTGGATCACGTAGTAATGTGGTACCACACTGAAACAGTCGATTAAACCAGGTTTCGATCAATATTTTAGAGGATAACGCAAGTTAGGTCTGGGATAGGTCTGGGATTTGACCTCATCAGACTCATACTTTCGCATTCTTCACATACTTGTTGAACGGATCCTGGGTTTTTTCTGGTTTGGATCACGTAGTAATGTGGGACCACACTGAAACAGTCAATTAAACCTGGTTTCGATCAATATTTTAGAGAATAATTCATGTTAGGTCTAGTTTAGGTCCGGGATTTACTCTCATCAGGCTCATTCTTTCGCATATTACTCATACTTGATGGCTAGATCCTGGGCTTTTTCTGGATTGGATCACGTAGTAATGTGGGACCACACTGAAACAATCAATTAAACCTGGTTTCGATCAATATTTTAGAGAATAATTCATGTTAGGTCTAGTTTAGGTCCGGGATTTACTCTCATCAGGCTCATTCTTTCGCATATTACTCATACTTGATGGCTAGATCCTGGGCTTTTTCTGGATTGGATCACGTAGTAATGTGGTACCACACTGAAACAGTCGATTAAACCTGGTTTCGATCAATATTTTAGAGGATAACGCAAGTTAGGTCTGGGATAGGTCTGGGATTTGCCCTCATCAGGCTCATACATTCGCATTCTTCACATACTTGTTGAACTGATCCTGGGTTTTTTCTGGTTTGAATCACGTAGTAATGTGGTACCACACTGAAACGGTCAATTAAACCTGGTTTCGATCAATATTTTAGAGGATAACGCAAGTTAGGTCTGTTATAGGTCTGGGATTTGACCTCATCAGACTCATACTTTCGCATTCTTCACATACTTGTTGAACGGATCCTGGGTTTTTTCTGGTTTGGATCACGTAGTAATGTGGGACCACACTGAAACAGTCAATTAAACCTGGTTTCGATCAATATTTTAGAGAATAATTCATGTTAGGTCTAGTTTAGGTCCGGGATTTACTCTCATCAGGCTCATTCTTTCGCATATTACTCATACTTGATGGCTAGATCCTGGGCTTTTTCTGGATTGGATCACGTAGTAATGTGGGACCACACTGAAACAATCAATTAAACCTGGTCTTGATAAATATTTTGGAGGATAGCGCATGTTAGGTCTGGGATAGGTCTGGGATTTGTCCTCATCAGACTCATACTTTCGCACACTTCACATACTCGTTGAACAGATCCTGGGTTATTTTCTGGTTTGGATCACATAGTAATGTGGTACCACACTGAAACAGTCGATTAAACCAGGTTTCGATCAATACTTTTGAGGATAACGCATGTTAGGTCTGGGTTAGGTCTAGGATATGCTCTCGTCAGGCTCATACTTTCGCATATTTCTCATACTTCAAGGCTAGATCCTGGGCTATTTCTGGATTGGATCACGTAGTAATGTGGTACCACACTGAAACATTCAATTAAACCTGGTCTTGATAAATATTTTAGAGGATAACGCATGTTAGGTTTGGGTTAGGTCTAGGATTTGCCCTCATCAGGCTCATACTTTCGCATATTTCTCATACTTCATGGCTAGATCCTGGGCTGTTTCTGGATTGTTTCACGTAGTAATGTGGTACCACGCTGAAACAGTCAATTAATCCTGGTTTCGATAAATATTTTAGAGGATAACGCAAGTTAGGTCTGGGATAGGTCTGGGATTAACCCTGATCAGGCTCATACTTTCGCGTTTTTCACGTACTTGTTGAACTGATCCTGGGTTTTTTCTGGTTTCGATCACGTAGTAATGTGGTACCACACTGAAACAGTCGATTAAACCTGGTTTCGATCAATATTTTAGAGGATAACGCAAGTTAGGTCTGGGATAGGTCTGGGATTTGACCTCATCAGACTCATACTTTCGCACATTTCACATACTCGTTGAACAGATCCTGGGTTTTTTCTGGTTTGGATCACGTAGTAATGTGGTACCACACTGAAACGGTCAATTAAACCTGGTTTCGATCAATATTTTAGAGGATAACGCAAGTTAGGTCTGGGATA
Organism: Colletes latitarsis; assembly: GCF_051014445.1. Taxonomy (NCBI): domain Eukaryota; kingdom Metazoa; phylum Arthropoda; class Insecta; order Hymenoptera; family Colletidae; genus Colletes; species Colletes latitarsis. The sequence goes on along the minus strand of NW_027488366.1, from coordinate 25,923,871 downwards.
GGTCTGGGGTTTGCCCTCATCAGGCTCATACATTCGCATTCTTCACATACTTGTTGAACTGATCCTGGGTTTTTTCTGGTTTGAATCACGTAGTAATGTGGTACCACACTGAAACGGTCAATTAAACCTGGTTTCGATCAATATTTTAGAGGATAACGCAAGTTAGGTCTGGGATAGGTCTGGGATTTGACCTCATCAGACTCATACTTTCGCACACTTCACATACTCGTTGAACAGATCCTGGGTTATTTTCTGGTTTGGATCACATAGTAATGTGGTACCACACTGAAACTGTTGATTAAACCAGGTTTCGATCAATATTTTTGAGGATAACGCATGTTAGGTCTAGGTTAGGCCTGGGATTTTCACTCATCAGGCTCATTCTTTCGCATATTACACATACTTGATGGCTAGATCCTGGCCTTTCTCTGGATTGGATCACGTAGTAATGTTGGACCACACTGAAACAATCAATTAAACCTGGTTGCGATCAATATTTTAGAGGATAACGCATGTTAGGTCTAGGTTAGGCCTGGGATTTTCACTCATCAGACTCATTCTTTCGCTATCTTCACATACTTGTTGAACGGATCCTGGGTTTTTTCTGGTTTGGATCACGTAGTAATGAGGCACCACACCGAAACGGTCAATTAAACCTGGTTTCGATCAATATTTTAGAGGATAACGCAAGTTAGGCCTGGAATAGGTCTGGGATTTGCCCTCATCAGGCTCATACTTTCGCATTCTTCACATACTTGTTGAACTGATCCTGGGTTTTTTCTGGTTTGGATCACGTAGTAATGTGGTACCACACTGAAACGGTCAATTAAACCTGGTTTCGATCAATATTTTAGAGGATAACGCAAGTTAGGTCTGGGATAGGTCTGGGATTTGACCTCATCAGACTCATACTTTCGCACACTTCACATACTCGTTGAACAGACCCTGGGTTATTTTCTGGTTTGGATCACATAGTAATGTGGTACCACACTGAAACAGTCGATTAAACCAGGTTTCGATCAATATTTTAGAGGATAACGCAAGTTAGGTCTGGGATAGGTCTGGGATTTGACCTCATCAGACTCATACTTTCGCATTCTTCACATACTTGTTGAACGGATCCTGGGTTTTTTCTGGTTTGGATCACGTAGTAATGTGGGACCACACTGAAACAGTCAATTAAACCTGGTTTCGATCAATATTTTAGAGAATAATTCATGTTAGGTCTAGTTTAGGTCCGGGATTTACTCTCATCAGGCTCATTCTTTCGCATATTACTCATACTTGATGGCTAGATCCTGGGCTTTTTCTGGATTGGATCACGTAGTAATGTGGGACCACACTGAAACAATCAATTAAACCTGGTCTTGATAAATATTTTAGAGGATAACGCAAGTTAGGTCTGGGATAGGTCTGGGATTTGCCCTCATCAGGCTCATACTTTCGCATTCTTCACATACTTGTTGAACTGATCCTGGGTTTTTTCTGGTTTGGATCACGTAGTAATGTGGTACCACACTGAAACAGTCGATTAAACCAGGTTTCGATCAATATTTTAGAGGATAACGCAAGTTAGGTCTGGGATAGGTCTGGGATTTGACCTCATCAGACTCATACTTTCGCATTCTTCACATACTTGTTGAACGGATCCTGGGTTTTTTCTGGTTTGGATCACGTAGTAATGTGGGACCACACTGAAGCAGTCAATTAAACCTGGTTTCGATCAATATTTTAGAGAATAATTCATGTTAGGTCTAGTTTAGGTCCGGGATTTACTCTCATCAGGCTCATTCTTTCGCATATTACTCATACTTGATGGCTAGATCCTGGGCTTTTTCTGGATTGGATCACGTAGTAATGTGGGACCACACTGAAACAATCAATTAAACCTGGTCTTGATAAATATTTTGGAGGATAGCGCATGTTAGGTCTGGGATAGGTCTGGGATTTGCCCTCATCAGGCTCATACTTGCGCATATTTCTCATACTGCATGGCTAGATCCTGGGCTGTTTCTGGATTGTATCACGTAGTAATGTGGTACCACGCTGAAACAGTCAATTAAACCTGGTTTCGATCAATATTTTAGAGGATAACGCAAGTTAGGTCTGGGATAGGTCTGGGATTTGACCTCATCAGACTCATACTTTCGCACACTTCACATACTCGTTGAACAGATCCTGGGTTATTTTCTGGTTTGGATCACATAGTAATGTGGTACCACACTGAAACAGTCGATTAAACCAGGTTTCGATCAATATTTTAGAGGATAACGCAAGTTAGGTCTGGGATAGGTCTGGGATTTGACCTCATCAGACTCATACTTTCGCATTCTTCACATACTTGTTGAACGGATCCTGGGTTTTTTCTGGTTTGGATCACGTAGTAATGTGGGATCACACTGAAACAGTCAATTAAACCTGGTTTCGATCAATATTTTAGAGAATAATTCATGTTAGGTCTAGTTTAGGTCCGGGATTTACTCCCATCAGGCTCATTCTTTCGCATATTACTCATACTTGATGGCTAGATCCTGGGCATTTTCTGGATTGGATCACGTAGTAATGTGGGACCACACTGAAACAATCAATTAAACCTGGTCTTGATAAATATTTTGGAGGATAGCGCATGTTAGGTCTGGGATAGGTCTGGGATTTGCCCTCATCAGACTCATACTTTCGCACACTTCACATACTCGTTGAACAGATCCTGGGTTATTTTCTGGTTTGGATCACATAGTAATGTGGTACCACACTTAAACAGTCGATTAAACCAGGTTTCGATCAATACTTTTGAGGATAACGCATGTTAGGTCTGGGTTAGGTCTAGGATTTGCTCTCGTCAGGCTCATACTTTCGCATATTTCTCATACTTCATGGCTAGAACCTGGGCTATTTCTGGATTGGATCACGTAGTAATGTGGTACCACACTGAAACATTCAATTAAACCTGGTCTTGATAAATATTTTAGAGGATAACGCATGTTAGGTTTGGGTTAGGTCTAGGATTTGCCCTCATCAGGCTCATACTTTCGCATATTTCTCATACTTCATGGCTAGATCCTGGGCTGTTTCTGGATTGTATCACGTAGTAATGTGGTACCACGCTGAAACAGTCAATTAATCCTGGTTTCGATAAATATTTTAGAGGATAACGCAAGCTAGGTCTGGGATAGGTCTGGGATTCGCCCTCATCAGGCTCATACTTTCGCGTTTTTCACGTACTTGTTGAACTGATCCTGGGTTTTGTCTGGTTTCGATCACGTAGTAATGTGGTACCTCACTGAAACAGTCGATTAGACCTGGTTTCGATCAATATTTTAGAGGATAACGCAAGTTAGGTCTGGGATAGGTCTGGGATTTGACCTCATCAAACACATACTTTCGCACCCTTCACATACTCGTTGAACAGATACTGGGTTATTTTCTTGTTTGGATCACATAGTAATGTAGTACCACACTGAAACTGTCGATTAAACCAGGTTTCGATCAATATTTTTGAGGATAACGCATGTTAGGTCTAGGTTAGGCCTGGGATTTTCACTCATCAGGCTCATTCTTTCGCATATTACACATACTTGATGGCTAGATCCTGGGCTTTTTCTGGATTGGATCACGTAGTAATGTGGGACCACACTGAAACAATCAATTAAACCTGGTTGCGATCAATATTTTAGAGGATAACGCATGTTAGGTCTAGGTTAGGCCTGGGATTTTCACTCATCAGACTCATTCTTTCGCATTCTTCACATACTTGTTGAACGGATCCTGGGTTTTTTCTGGTTTGGATCACGTAGTAATGAGGTACCACACCGAAACGGTCAATTAAACCTGGTTTCGATCAATATTTTAGAGTATAACGCAAGTTAGGCCTGGGATAGGTCTGGGATTTGCCCTCATCAGGCTCATACTTTCGCATTCTTCACATACTTGTTGAACTGATCCTGAGTTTTTTCTGGTTTGGATCACGTAGTAATGTGGTACCACACTGAAACGGTCAATTAAACCTGGTTTCGATCAATATTTTAGAGGATAACGCAAGTTAGGTCTGGGATAGGTCTGGGATTTGACCTCATCAGACTCATACTTTCGCACACTTCACATACTCGTTGAACAGATCCTGGGTTATTTTCTGGTTTGGATCACATAGTAATGTGGTACCACACTGAAACAGTCGATTAAACCAGGTTTCGATCAATATTTTAGAGGATAACGCAAGTTAGGTCTGGGATAGGTCTGGGATTTGACCTCATCAGACTCATACTTTCGCACACTTCACATACTCGTTGAACAGACCCTGGGTTATTTTCTGGTTTGGATCACATAGTAATGTGGTACCACACTGAAACAGTCGATTAAACCAGGTTTCGATCAATATTTTAGAGGATAACGCAAGTTAGGTCTGGGATAGGTCTGGGATTTGACCTCATCAGACTCATACTTTCGCATTCTTCACATACTTGTTGAACGGATCCTGGGTTTTTTCTGGTTTGGATCACGTAGTAATGTGGGACCACACTGAAACAGTCAATTAAACCTGGTTTCGATCAATATTTTAGAGAATAATTCATGTTAGGTCTAGTTTAGGTCCGGGATTTACTCTCATCAGGCTCATTCTTTCGCATATTACTCATACTTGATGGCTAGATCCTGGGCTTTTTCTGGATTGGATCACGTAGTAATGTGGGACCACACTGAAACAATCAATTAAACCTGGTCTTGATAAATATTTTGGAGGATAGCGCATGTTAGGTCTGGGATAGGTCTGGGATTTGCCCTCATCAGACTCATACTTTCGCACACTTCACATACTCGTTGAACAGATCCTGGGTTATTTTCTGGTTTGGATCACATAGTAATGTGGTACCACACTGAAACAATCAATTAAACCTGGTTGCGATCAATATTTTAGAGGATAACGCATGTTAGGTCTAGGTTAGGCCTGGGATTTTCACTCATCAGACTCATTCTTTCGCTATCTTCACATACTTGTTGAACGGATCCTGGGTTTTTTCTGGTTTGGATCACGTAGTAATGAGGCACCACACCGAAACGGTCAATTAAACCTGGTTTCGATCAATACTTTTGAGGATAACGCATGTTAGGTCTGGGTTAGGTCTAGGATTTGCTCTCGTCAGGCTCATACTTTCGCATATTTCTCATACTTCAAGGCTAGATCCTGGGCTATTTCTGGATTGGATCACGTAGTAATGTGGTACCACACTGAAACATTCAATTAAACCTGGTCTTGATAAATATTTTAGAGGATAACGCATGTTAGGTTTGGGTTAGGTCTAGGATTTGCCCTCATCAGGCTCATACTTTCGCATATTTCTCATACTTCATGGCTAGATCCTGGGCTGTTTCTGGATTGTTTCACGTAGTAATGTGGTACCACGCTGAAACAGTCAATTAATCCTGGTTTCGATAAATATTTTAGAGGATAACGCAAGTTAGGTCTGGGATAGGTCTGGGATTAACCCTGATCAGGCTCATACTTTCGCGTTTTTCACGTACTTGTTGAACTGATCCTGGGTTTTTTCTGGTTTCGATCACGTAGTAATGTGGTACCACACTGAAACAGACGATTAAACCTGGTTTCGATCAATATTTTAGAGGATAACGCAAGTTAGGTCTGGGATAGGTCTGGGATTTGACCTCATCAGACTCATACTTTCGCACACTTCACATACTCGTTGAACAGATCCTGGGTTTTTTCTGGTTTGGATCACGTAGTAATGTGGTACCACACTGAAACGGTCAATTAAACCTGGTTTCGATCAATATTTTAGAGGATAACGCAAGTTAGGTCTGGGATAGGTCTGGGATTTGCCCTCATCAGGCTCATACATTCATATATTACTCATACTTGAAGGCTAGATCCTGGGCTTTTTCTGGATTGGATCACGTAGTAATGTGGGACCACACTGAAACAATCAATTAAACCTGGTCTTGATAAATATTTTGGAGGATAGCGCATGTTAGGTCTGGGATAGGTCTGGGATTTGCCCTCATCATACTCATACTTTCGCACACTTCACATACTCGTTGAACAGATCCTGGGTTAGTTTCTGGTTTGGATCACATAGTAATGTGGTACCACACTGAAACAGTCGATTAAACTAGGTTTCGATCAATACTTTTGAGGATAACGCATGTTAGGTCTGGGTTAGGTCTAGGATTTGCTCTCGTCAGGCTCATACTTTCGCATATTTCTCATACTTCAAGGCTAGATCCTGGGCTATTTCTGGATTGGATCACGTAGTAATGTGGTACCACACTGAAACATTCAATTAAACCTGGTCTTGATAAATATTTTAGAGGATAACGCATGTTAGGTTTGGGTTAGGTCTAGGATTTGCCCTCATCAGGCTCATACTTTCGCATATTTCTCATACTTCATGGCTAGATCCTGGGCTGTTTCTGGATTGTTTCACGTAGTAATGTGGTACCACGCGGAAACAGTCAATTAATCCTGGTTTCGATAAATATTTTAGAGGATAACGCAAGTTAGGTCTGGGATAGGTCTGGGATTAACCCTGATCAGGCTCATACTTTCGCGTTTTTCACGTACTTGTTGAACTGATCCTGGGTTTTTTCTGGTTTCGATCACGTAGTAATGTGGTACCACACTGAAACAGACGATTAAACCTGGTTTCGATCAATATTTTAGAGGATAACGCAAGCTAGGTCTGGGATAGGTCTGGGATTTGACCTCATCAGACTCATACTTTCGCACAATTCACATACTCGTTGAACAGATCCTGGGTTATTTTCTGGTTTGGATCAGATAGTAATGTGGTACCACACTGAAACTGTCGATTAAACCAGGTTTCGATCAACATTTTTGAGGATAACGCATGTTAGGTCTAGGTTAGGCCTGGGATTTTCACTCATCAGGCTCATACTTTCGCATATTACACATACTTGATGGCTAGATCCTGGGCTTTCTCTGGATTGGATCACGTAGTAATGTTGGACCACACTGAAACAATCAATTAAACCTGGTTGCGATCAATATTTTAGAGGATAACGCATGTTAGGTCTAGGTTAGGCCTGGGATTTTCACTCATCAGACTCATTCTTTCGCATTCTTCACATACTTGTTGAACGGAACCTGGGTTTTTTCTGGTTTGGATCACGTAGTAATGAGGCACCACACCGAAACGGTCAATTAAGCCTGGTTTCGATCAATATTTTAGAGGATAACGCAAGTTAGGCCTGGGATAGGTCTGGGATTTGCCCTCATCAGGCTCATACTTTCGCATTCTTCACATACTTGTTGAACTGATCCTGGGTTTTTTCTGGTTTGGATCACGTAGTAATGTGGTACCAAACCGAAACGGTCAATTAAACCTGGTTTCGATCAATATTTTAGAGGATAACGCATGTTAGGTCTAGGTTAGGCCTGGGATTTTCACTCATCAGGCTCATTCTTTCGCATAATACACATACTTGATGGCTAGATCCTGGGCTTTTTCTGGATTGGATCACGTAGTAATGTGGGACCACACTGAAACAATCAATTAAACCTGGTCTTGATAAATATTTTGGAGGATAGCGCATGTTAGGTCTGGGATAGGTCTGGGATTTGCCCTCATCAGACTCATACTTTCGCACACTTCACATACTCGTTGAACAGATCCTGGGTTATTTTCTGGTTTGGATCACATAGTAATGTGGTACCACACTGAAACAGTCGATTAAACCAGGTTTCGATCAATACTTTTGAGGATAACGCATGTTAGGTCTGGGTTAGGTCTAGGATTTGCTCTCGTCAGGCTCATACTTTCGCATATTTCTCATACTTCAAGGCTAGATCCTGGGCTATTTCTGGATTGGATCACGTAGTAATGTGGTACCACACTGAAACATTCAATTAAACCTGGTCTTGATAAATATTTTAGAGGATAACGCATGTTAGGTTTGGGTTAGATCTAGGATTTGCCCTCATCAGGCTCATACTTTCGCATATTTCTCATACTTCATGGCTAGATCCTGGGCTGTTTCTGGATTGTTTCACGTAGTAATGTGGTACCACGCGGAAACAGTCAATTAATCCTGGTTTCGATAAATATTTTAGAGGATAACGCAAGTTAGGTCTGGGATAGGTCTGGGATTAACCCTGATCAGGCTCATACTTTCGCGTTTTTCACGTACTTGTTGAACTGATCCTGGGTTTTTTCTGGTTTCGATCACGTAGTAATGTGGTACCACACTGAAACAGTCGATTAAACCTGGTTTCGATCAATATTTTAGAGGATAACGCAAGTTAGGTCCGGGATAGGTCTGGGATTTGACCTCATCAGACTCATACTTTCGCACACTTCACATACTCGTTGAACAGATCCTGGGTTTTTTCTGGTTTGGATCACGTAGTAATGTGGTACCACACTGAAACGGTCAATTAAACCTGGTTTCGATCAATATTTTAGAGGATAACGCAAGTTAGGTCTGGGATAGGTCTGGGATTTGCCCTCATCAGGCTCATACATTCGTATTCTTCACATACTTGTTGAACTGATCCTGGGTTTTTTCTGGTTTGAATCACGTAGTAATGTGGTACCACACTGAAACGGTCAATTAAACCTGGTTTCGATCAATATTTTAGAGGATAACGCAAGTTAGGTCTGGGATAGGTCTGGGATTTGACCTCATCAGACTCATACTTTCGCAAACTTCACATACTCGTTAAACAGATCCTGAGTTATTTTCTGGTTTGGATCACATAGTAATGTGGTACCACACTGAAACAGTCGATTAAACCTGGTTTCGATCAATATTTTAGAGAATAATTCATGTTAGGTCTAGGTTAGGTCCGGGATTTACTCTCATCAGGCTCATTCTTTCGCATATTACTCATACTTGATGGCTATTTCCTGGGCTTTTTCTGGATTGGATCACGTAGTAATGTGGGACCACACTGAAACAATCAATTAAACCAGGTTTCGATCAATATTTTAGAGGATAACGCATGTTAGGTCTAGGTTAGGCCTGGGATTTTCACTCATCGGACTCATACTTTCGCATTCTTCACATACTTGTTGAACGGATCCTGGGTTTTTTCTGGTTTGGATCACATAGTAATGTGGTACCACACTGAAACAGTCGATTAAACCTGGTTTCGATCAATATTTTAGAGGACAACGCATGTTAGGTCTAGGTTAGGCCTGGGATTTGCCCTCATCAGGCTCATACTTTCGCATATTTCTCATACTTCATGGCTAGATCCTGGGCTGTTTCTGGATTGTATCACGTAGTAATATGGTACCACGCTGAAACAGTCAATTAAACCTGGTTTCGATCAATATTTTAGAGGATAACGCAAGTTAGGTCTGGGATAGGTCTAGGATTTGCCCTCATCAGGCTCTTACTTTCGCATATTTCTCATACTTCATGGCTAGATCCTGGGCTATTTCTGGATTGGATCACGTAGTAAAGTGGTACCACACTGAAACATTCAATGAAACCTGGTCTGGATAAATATTTTAGAGGGTAACGCATCTTAGGTCTGGGTTAGGTCTAAGATTTGCCCTCATCAGGCTCTCAGCTTCGCGTTTTTCACATACTTGTTGAACAGATCCTGGGTTTTTTCTGGTTTGGATCACGAAGTAGTGTGGTACCACACTGAAACAGTCAATGAAACCTGGTTTCCATCAATATTTTAGAGGATAACGCATATAAGGTCTAGGTTAGGTCTGGGATTTGCTCTCATCAGGATCATTCTTTCGCATATTTCACATACTTGATGGCTAGATCCTGGGCTTTTTCTGGATTGCGTCACGTAGTAAGGTAGTACCACACTGAAACAGTCAATGAAACGTGGTTTCCATCAATATTTTAGAGGCCAACGCATGTTAGGTCTAGGTAAGGCCTGAGATTTTCACTGATCGGACTCATACTTTCGCATTTTTCACATACTTGTTGAACGGATCCTGGGTTTTTTCTGGTTTGGATCACGTAGTAATGTGGTACCACACTGAAACGGTCAATTAAACCTAGTTTCGATCAATATTTTACAGAATAATTCATGTTAGGTCAAGGTTAGGTCTGGGATATGCTCTCATCAGGCTCATTCTTTCACATATTTCTCATACTTCATGGCTAGATCCTGGGCTGTTTCTGGATTGTATCACGTAGTAATGTGGTACCACGCTGAAACAGTCAATTAAACCTGGTTTCGCTCAATATTTTAGAGGATAACGCATGTTAGGTCTAGGTTAGGTCTGGGATTTGCTCTCATCAGGCTCATTCTTTCGCATATTTCTCATACTTGATGGCTAGATCCTGGGCTTTTTCTGGATTGCATCACGTAGTAATGTAGTACCACACTGAAACAGTCAATTAAACCTGGTTTCGTTCAATATTTTTGAGGATAACGCAAGTTAGGTCTGGGATAGGTCTGGGATTTGACCTCATCAGACTCTTACTTTCGCACACTTCACATACTCCTTGAACAGATCCTGGGTTATTTTCTGGTTTGGATCACATAGTAATGTGGTACCACCCTGAAACAGTCGATTAAACCAGGTTTCGATCAATATTTTGGAGGATAACGCATGTTAGGTCTAGGTTAGGCCTGGGATTTGCCCTCATCAGGCTCATACTTTCGCATATTTCTCATACTTCATGGCTAGATCCTGGGCTGTTTCTGGATTGTATCACGTAGTAATGTGGTACCACGCTGAAACAGTCAATTAAACCTGGTTTCGATCAATATTTTAGAGGATAACGCAAGTTAGGTCTGGGATAGGTCTAGGATTTGCCCTCATCAGGCTCTTACTTTCGCATATTTCTCATACTTCATGGCTAGATCCTGGGCTATTTCTGGATTGGATCACGTAGTAAAGTGGTACCACACTGAAACATTCAATGAAACCTGGTCTGGATAAATATTTTAGAGGGTAACGCATCTTAGGTCTGGGTTAGGTCTAAGATTTGCCCTCATCAGGCTCACAGTTTCGCGTTTTTCACATACTCGTTGAACAGATCCTGGGTTTTTTCTGGTTTGGATCACGTAGTAATGTGGTACCACACTGAAACAGTCAATGAAACCTGGTTTCCATCAATATTTTAGAGGATAACGCATATAAGGTCTAGGTTAGGTCTGGGATTTGCTCTCATCAGGCTCATTCTTTCGCACACTTCACATACTCGTTGCACAGATCCTGGGTTTTTTCTGATTTGGATCACGTAGTAATGTGGTACCACACTGAAACGGTCAATTAAACCTGGTTTCGATCAATATTTTAGAGGATAACGCATGTTAGGTCTAGGTTAGCCCTGGGAATTTCACTCATCAGACTCATACTTTCGCATTCTTCACATACTTGTTGAACTGATCCCGGGTTTTTTCTGGTTTGGATCACGTAGTAATGTGGTACCGCACTGAAACAGTCGATTAAACCTGGTTTCGATCAATATTTTGGAGGATAACGCATGTTAGGTCTAGGTTAGGCCTGGGATTTGCTCTCATCAGGCTCATTCTTTCGCATATTTCTCATACTTCATGGCTAGATCCTGGGCTGTTTCTGGATTGTATCACGTAGTAATGTGATACCACGCTGAAACAGTCAATTAAACCTGGTTTCGCTCAATATTTTAGAGGATAACGCAAGTTAGGTCGGGGATAGGTCTGGGATTCGCCCTAATCAGGCTCATACTTTCGCGTTTTTCACGTACTTGTTGAACTGATCCTGGGTTTTTTCTGGTTTCGATCACGTAGTAATGTGGTACCACACTGAAACAGTCGATTAAACCTGGTTTCGATCAATATTTTAGAGGATAACGCAAGTTAGGTCTGGGGTAGGTCTGGGATTTGACCTCATCAGACTCATACTTTCGCACACTTCACATACTCGTTGAACAGATCCTGGGTTTTTTCTGGTTTGGATCACGTAGTAATGTGGTACCACACTGAAACGGTCAATTAAACCTGGTTTCGATCAATATTTTAGAGGATAACGCAAGTTAGGTCTGGGGTAGGTCTGGGATTTGACCTCATCAGACTCATACTTTCGCACACTTCACATACTCGTTGAACAGATCCTGGGTTATCTTCTGGTTTGGATCACATAGTAATGTGGTACCACACTGAAACAGTCGATTAAACCTAGTTTCGATCAATATTTTAGAGGATAACGCATGTTAGGTCTAGGTTAGCCCTGGGAATTTCACTCATCAGGCTCATACATTCATATATTACTCATACTTGAAGGCTAGATCCTGGGCTTTTTCTGGATTGGATCACGTAGTAATGTGGGACCACACTGAAACAATCAATTAAACCTGGTCTTGATAAATATTTTGGAGGATAGCGCATGTTAGGTCTGGGATAGGTCTGGGATTTGCCCTCATCATACTCATACTTTCGCACACTTCACATACTCGTTGAACAGATCCTGGGTTAGTTTCTGGTTTGGATCACATAGTAATGTGGTACCACACTGAAACAGTCGATTAAACTAGGTTTCGATCAATACTTTTGAGGATAACGCATGTTAGGTCTGGGTTAGGTCTAGGATTTGCTCTCGTCAGGCTCATACTTTCGCATATTTCTCATACTTCAAGGCTAGATCCTGGGCTATTTCTGGATTGGATCACGTAGTAATGTGGTACCACACTGAAACATTCAATTAAACCTGGTCTTGATAAATATTTTAGAGGATAACGCATGTTAGGTTTGGGTTAGGTCTAGGATTTGCCCTCATCAGGCTCATACTTTCGCATATTTCTCATACTTCATGGCTAGATCCTGGTCTGTTTCTGGATTGTTTCACGTAGTAATGTGGTACCACGCTGAAACAGTCAATTAATCCTGGTTTCGATAAATATTTTAGAGGATAACGCAAGTTAGGTCTGGGATAGGTCTGGGATTAACCCTGATCAGGCTCATACTTTCGCGTTTTTCACGTACTTGTTGAACTGATCCTGGGTTTTTTCTGGTTTCGATCACGTAGTAATGTGGTACCACACTGAAACAGACGATTAAACCTGGTTTCGATCAATATTTTAGAGGATAACGCAAGTTAGGTCTGGGATAGGTCTGGGATTTGACCTCATCAGACTCATACTTTCGCACACTTCACATACTCGTTGAACAGATCCTGGGTTTTTTCTGGTTTGGATCACGTAGTAATGTGGTACCACACTGAAACGGTCAATTAAACCTGGTTTCGATCAATATTTTAGAGGATAACGCAAGTTAGGTCTGGGATAGGTCTGGGATTTGCCCTCATCAGGCTCATACATTCATATATTACTCATACTTGAAGGCTAGATCCTGGGCTTTTTCTGGATTGGATCACGTAGTAATGTGGGACCACACTGAAACAATCAATTAAACCTGGTCTTGATAAATATTTTGGAGGATAGCGCATGTTAGGTCTGGGATAGGTCTGGGATTTGCCCTCATCATACTCATACTTTCGCACACTTCACATACTCGTTGAACAGATCCTGGGTTAGTTTCTGGTTTGGATCACATAGTAATGTGGTACCACACTGAAACAGTCGATTAAACTAGGTTTCGATCAATACTTTTGAGGATAACGCATGTTAGGTCTGGGTTAGGTCTAGGATTTGCTCTCGTCAGGCTCATACTTTCGCATATTTCTCATACTTCAAGGCTAGATCCTGGGCTATTTCTGGATTGGATCACGTAGTAATGTGGTACCACACTGAAACATTCAATTAAACCTGGTCTTGATAAATATTTTAGAGGATAACGCATGTTAGGTTTGGGTTAGGTCTAGGATTTGCCCTCATCAGGCTCATACTTTCGCATATTTCTCATACTTCATGGCTAGATCCTGGGCTGTTTCTGGATTGTTTCACGTAGTAATGTGGTACCACGCGGAAACAGTCAATTAATCCTGGTTTCGATAAATATTTTAGAGGATAACGCAAGTTAGGTCTGGGATAGGTCTGGGATTAACCCTGATCAGGCTCATACTTTCGCGTTTTTCACGTACTTGTTGAACTGATCCTGGGTTTTTTCTGGTTTCGATCACGTAGTAATGTGGTACCACACTGAAACAGACGATTAAACCTGGTTTCGATCAATATTTTAGAGGATAACGCAAGCTAGGTCTGGGATAGGTCTGGGATTTGACCTCATCAGACTCATACTTTCGCACAATTCACATACTCGTTGAACAGATCCTGGGTTATTTTCTGGTTTGGATCAGATAGTAATGTGGTACCACACTGAAACTGTCGATTAAACCAGGTTTCGATCAACATTTTTGAGGATAACGCATGTTAGGTCTAGGTTAGGCCTGGGATTTTCACTCATCAGGCTCATACTTTCGCATATTACACATACTTGATGGCTAGATCCTGGGCTTTCTCTGGATTGGATCACGTAGTAATGTTGGACCACACTGAAACAATCAATTAAACCTGGTTGCGATCAATATTTTAGAGGATAACGCATGTTAGGTCTAGGTTAGGCCTGGGATTTTCACTCATCAGACTCATTCTTTCGCATTCTTCACATACTTGTTGAACGGAACCTGGGTTTTTTCTGGTTTGGATCACGTAGTAATGAGGCACCACACCGAAACGGTCAATTAAGCCTGGTTTCGATCAATATTTTAGAGGATAACGCAAGTTAGGCCTGGGATAGGTCTGGGATTTGCCCTCATCAGGCTCATACTTTCGCATTCTTCACATACTTGTTGAACTGATCCTGGGTTTTTTCTGGTTTGGATCACGTAGTAATGTGGTACCAAACCGAAACGGTCAATTAAACCTGGTTTCGATCAATATTTTAGAGGATAACGCATGTTAGGTCTAGGTTAGGCCTGGGATTTTCACTCATCAGGCTCATTCTTTCGCATAATACACATACTTGATGGCTAGATCCTGGGCTTTTTCTGGATTGGATCACGTAGTAATGTGGGACCACACTGAAACAATCAATTAAACCTGGTCTTGATAAATATTTTGGAGGATAGCGCATGTTAGGTCTGGGATAGGTCTGGGATTTGCCCTCATCAGACTCATACTTTCGCACACTTCACATACTCGTTGAACAGATCCTGGGTTATTTTCTGGTTTGGATCACATAGTAATGTGGTACCACACTGAAACAGTCGATTAAACCAGGTTTCGATCAATACTTTTGAGGATAACGCATGTTAGGTCTGGGTTAGGTCTAGGATTTGCTCTCGTCAGGCTCATACTTTCGCATATTTCTCATACTTCAAGGCTAGATCCTGGGCTATTTCTGGATTGGATCACGTAGTAATGTGGTACCACACTGAAACATTCAATTAAACCTGGTCTTGATAAATATTTTAGAGGATAACGCATGTTAGGTTTGGGTTAGATCTAGGATTTGCCCTCATCAGGCTCATACTTTCGCATATTTCTCATACTTCATGGCTAGATCCTGGGCTGTTTCTGGATTGTTTCACGTAGTAATGTGGTACCACGCGGAAACAGTCAATTAATCCTGGTTTCGATAAATATTTTAGAGGATAACGCAAGTTAGGTCTGGGATAGGTCTGGGATTAACCCTGATCAGGCTCATACTTTCGCGTTTTTCACGTACTTGTTGAACTGATCCTGGGTTTTTTCTGGTTTCGATCACGTAGTAATGTGGTACCACACTGAAACAGTCGATTAAACCTGGTTTCGATCAATATTTTAGAGGATAACGCAAGTTAGGTCCGGGATAGGTCTGGGATTTGACCTCATCAGACTCATACTTTCGCACACTTCACATACTCGTTGAACAGATCCTGGGTTTTTTCTGGTTTGGATCACGTAGTAATGTGGTACCACACTGAAACGGTCAATTAAACCTGGTTTCGATCAATATTTTAGAGGATAACGCAAGTTAGGTCTGGGATAGGTCTGGGATTTGCCCTCATCAGGCTCATACATTCGTATTCTTCACATACTTGTTGAACTGATCCTGGGTTTTTTCTGGTTTGAATCACGTAGTAATGTGGTACCACACTGAAACGGTCAATTAAACCTGGTTTCGATCAATATTTTAGAGGATAACGCAAGTTAGGTCTGGGATAGGTCTGGGATTTGACCTCATCAGACTCATACTTTCGCAAACTTCACATACTCGTTAAACAGATCCTGAGTTATTTTCTGGTTTGGATCACATAGTAATGTGGTACCACACTGAAACAGTCGATTAAACCTGGTTTCGATCAATATTTTAGAGAATAATTCATGTTAGGTCTAGGTTAGGTCCGGGATTTACTCTCATCAGGCTCATTCTTTCGCATATTACTCATACTTGATGGCTATTTCCTGGGCTTTTTCTGGATTGGATCACGTAGTAATGTGGGACCACACTGAAACAATCAATTAAACCAGGTTTCGATCAATATTTTAGAGGATAACGCATGTTAGGTCTAGGTTAGGCCTGGGATTTTCACTCATCGGACTCATACTTTCGCATTCTTCACATACTTGTTGAACGGATCCTGGGTTTTTTCTGGTTTGGATCACATAGTAATGTGGTACCACACTGAAACAGTCGATTAAACCTGGTTTCGATCAATATTTTAGAGGACAACGCATGTTAGGTCTAGGTTAGGCCTGGGATTTGCCCTCATCAGGCTCATACTTTCGCATATTTCTCATACTTCATGGCTAGATCCTGGGCTGTTTCTGGATTGTATCACGTAGTAATATGGTACCACGCTGAAACAGTCAATTAAACCTGGTTTCGATCAATATTTTAGAGGATAACGCAAGTTAGGTCTGGGATAGGTCTAGGATTTGCCCTCATCAGGCTCTTACTTTCGCATATTTCTCATACTTCATGGCTAGATCCTGGGCTATTTCTGGATTGGATCACGTAGTAAAGTGGTACCACACTGAAACATTCAATGAAACCTGGTCTGGATAAATATTTTAGAGGGTAACGCATCTTAGGTCTGGGTTAGGTCTAAGATTTGCCCTCATCAGGCTCTCAGCTTCGCGTTTTTCACATACTTGTTGAACAGATCCTGGGTTTTTTCTGGTTTGGATCACGAAGTAGTGTGGTACCACACTGAAACAGTCAATGAAACCTGGTTTCCATCAATATTTTAGAGGATAACGCATATAAGGTCTAGGTTAGGTCTGGGATTTGCTCTCATCAGGATCATTCTTTCGCATATTTCACATACTTGATGGCTAGATCCTGGGCTTTTTCTGGATTGCGTCACGTAGTAAGGTAGTACCACACTGAAACAGTCAATGAAACGTGGTTTCCATCAATATTTTAGAGGCCAACGCATGTTAGGTCTAGGTAAGGCCTGAGATTTTCACTGATCGGACTCATACTTTCGCATTTTTCACATACTTGTTGAACGGATCCTGGGTTTTTTCTGGTTTGGATCACGTAGTAATGTGGTACCACACTGAAACGGTCAATTAAACCTAGTTTCGATCAATATTTTACAGAATAATTCATGTTAGGTCAAGGTTAGGTCTGGGATATGCTCTCATCAGGCTCATTCTTTCACATATTTCTCATACTTCATGGCTAGATCCTGGGCTGTTTCTGGATTGTATCACGTAGTAATGTGGTACCACGCTGAAACAGTCAATTAAACCTGGTTTCGCTCAATATTTTAGAGGATAACGCATGTTAGGTCTAGGTTAGGTCTGGGATTTGCTCTCATCAGGCTCATTCTTTCGCATATTTCTCATACTTGATGGCTAGATCCTGGGCTTTTTCTGGATTGCATCACGTAGTAATGTAGTACCACACTGAAACAGTCAATTAAACCTGGTTTCGTTCAATATTTTTGAGGATAACGCAAGTTAGGTCTGGGATAGGTCTGGGATTTGACCTCATCAGACTCTTACTTTCGCACACTTCACATACTCCTTGAACAGATCCTGGGTTATTTTCTGGTTTGGATCACATAGTAATGTGGTACCACCCTGAAACAGTCGATTAAACCAGGTTTCGATCAATATTTTGGAGGATAACGCATGTTAGGTCTAGGTTAGGCCTGGGATTTGCCCTCATCAGGCTCATACTTTCGCATATTTCTCATACTTCATGGCTAGATCCTGGGCTGTTTCTGGATTGTATCACGTAGTAATGTGGTACCACGCTGAAACAGTCAATTAAACCTGGTTTCGATCAATATTTTAGAGGATAACGCAAGTTAGGTCTGGGATAGGTCTAGGATTTGCCCTCATCAGGCTCTTACTTTCGCATATTTCTCATACTTCATGGCTAGATCCTGGGCTATTTCTGGATTGGATCACGTAGTAAAGTGGTACCACACTGAAACATTCAATGAAACCTGGTCTGGATAAATATTTTAGAGGGTAACGCATCTTAGGTCTGGGTTAGGTCTAAGATTTGCCCTCATCAGGCTCACAGTTTCGCGTTTTTCACATACTCGTTGAACAGATCCTGGGTTTTTTCTGGTTTGGATCACGTAGTAATGTGGTACCACACTGAAACAGTCAATGAAACCTGGTTTCCATCAATATTTTAGAGGATAACGCATATAAGGTCTAGGTTAGGTCTGGGATTTGCTCTCATCAGGCTCATTCTTTCGCACACTTCACATACTCGTTGCACAGATCCTGGGTTTTTTCTGATTTGGATCACGTAGTAATGTGGTACCACACTGAAACGGTCAATTAAACCTGGTTTCGATCAATATTTTAGAGGATAACGCATGTTAGGTCTAGGTTAGCCCTGGGAATTTCACTCATCAGACTCATACTTTCGCATTCTTCACATACTTGTTGAACTGATCCCGGGTTTTTTCTGGTTTGGATCACGTAGTAATGTGGTACCGCACTGAAACAGTCGATTAAACCTGGTTTCGATCAATATTTTGGAGGATAACGCATGTTAGGTCTAGGTTAGGCCTGGGATTTGCTCTCATCAGGCTCATTCTTTCGCATATTTCTCATACTTCATGGCTAGATCCTGGGCTGTTTCTGGATTGTATCACGTAGTAATGTGATACCACGCTGAAACAGTCAATTAAACCTGGTTTCGCTCAATATTTTAGAGGATAACGCAAGTTAGGTCGGGGATAGGTCTGGGATTCGCCCTAATCAGGCTCATACTTTCGCGTTTTTCACGTACTTGTTGAACTGATCCTGGGTTTTTTCTGGTTTCGATCACGTAGTAATGTGGTACCACACTGAAACAGTCGATTAAACCTGGTTTCGATCAATATTTTAGAGGATAACGCAAGTTAGGTCTGGGGTAGGTCTGGGATTTGACCTCATCAGACTCATACTTTCGCACACTTCACATACTCGTTGAACAGATCCTGGGTTTTTTCTGGTTTGGATCACGTAGTAATGTGGTACCACACTGAAACGGTCAATTAAACCTGGTTTCGATCAATATTTTAGAGGATAACGCAAGTTAGGTCTGGGGTAGGTCTGGGATTTGACCTCATCAGACTCATACTTTCGCACACTTCACATACTCGTTGAACAGATCCTGGGTTATCTTCTGGTTTGGATCACATAGTAATGTGGTACCACACTGAAACAGTCGATTAAACCTAGTTTCGATCAATATTTTAGAGGATAACGCATGTTAGGTCTAGGTTAGCCCTGGGAATTTCACTCATCAGACTCATACTTTCGCATTCTTCACATACTTGTTGAACTGATCCCGGGTTTTTTCTGGTTTGGATCACGTAGTAATGTGGTACCGCACTGAAACAGTCGATTAAACCTGGTTTCGATCAATATTTTAGAGAATAATTCATGTTAGGTCTAGGTTAGGTCCGGGATTTACTCTCATCAGGCTCATTCTTTCGCATATTACTCATACTTGATGGCTAGTTCCTGGGCTTTTTCTGGATTGGATCACGTAGTAATGTGGGACCACACTGAAACAATCAATTAAACCAGGTTTCGATCAATATTTTAGAGGATAACGCATGTTAGGTCTAGGTTAGGTCTGCGATTTGCTCTCATCAGGCTCATACTTTCGCACACTTCACATACTTGTTGAACGGATCCTGGGTTTTTTCTGGTTTGGATCACGTAGTAGTGTGGTACCACACTGAAACAGTCCATTAACCCTGGTTTCGCTCAATATTTTAGACGATAACGCATGTTAGGTCTAGGTCAGGCCTGGGATTTTCACTCATCAGACTCATACTTTCGCATTCTTCACATACTTGTTGAACGGATCCTGGGTTTTTTCTGGTTTGGATCACGTAGTAATGTGGGTCCACACTGAAACAATCAATTAAACTTATTCTTGATAAATATTTTAGAGGATAACGCATGTTAGGTCTGGGATAGGTCTGGGATTTGCCCTCATCAGGCTCATACTTTCGCACATTTCACATACTCGTTGAACAGATCCTGCGTTATTTTCTGGTTTGGATCACATAGTAATGTGGTACCACACTGAAACATTCAATTAAACCTGGTCTTGATAAATATTTTAGAGGATGACGCATGTTAGGTCTGGGTTAGGTCTAGGATTTGCCCTCATCAGGCTCATACTTTCGCATATTTCTCATACTTCAAGGCTAGATCCTGGGCTATTTCTGAATTGGATCACGTAGTAAAGTGGTACCACACTGAAACATTCAATGAAACCTGGTCTGGATAAATATTTTAGAGGACAACGCATCTTAGGTCTGGGATAGGTCTAAGATTTGCCCTCATCAGGCTCACAGTTTCGCGTTTTTCATATACTTGTTGAACAGATCCTGGATTTTTTCTGGTTTGGAGCACGAAGTAGTGTGGTACCACACTGAAACCGTCCATTAAACCTGGTTTCGCTCATTATTTTAGAGGATAACGCATGTTAGGTCTAGGTTAGGTCTGGGATTTGCTCTCATCAGGCTCATTCTTTCGCATATTTCTCATACTTGATGGCTAGATCCTGGGCTTTTTCTGGATTGCATCACGTAGTAATGTGGTACCACGCTGAAACAGTCAATTAAACCTGGTTTCGATCAATACTTTAGAGGATAACGCAAGTTAGGTCTGGGATAGGTCTTGGATTTGCCCCCATCAGGCTCTTACTATCGCATATTTCTCATACTTCATGGCTAGATCCTGGACTATTTCTGGATTGGATCACGTAGTAAAGTGGTACCACACTGAAACATTCAATGAAACCTGGTCTGGATAAATATTTTAGAGGATAACGCATCTTAGGTCTGGGTTAGGTCTAAGATTTGCCCTCATCAGGCTCACAGTTTCGCGTTTTTCACATACTTGTTGAACAGATCCTGGGTTTTTTCTGGTTTGGATCACGTAGTAATGTGGTACCACACTAAAACAGTCGATTAAACCTGGTTTCGATGAATATTTTAGAGGATAACGCAAGTTAGGTCTGGGATAGGTCCGGGATTTGCCCTCATCAGGCTCATACTTTCGCATTCTTCTTATACTTGTTGAACTGATCCTGGGTTTTTTCTGGTTTGGATCACGTAGTAATGTGGGTCCACACTGAAACAATCAATTAAACCTGGTCTTGATAAATATTTTAGAGGATAACGCAAGTTAGGTCTAGGTAAGGCCTGGGATTTTCACTCATCAGACTCATACATTCGCATTCCTCACATACTTGTTGAACGGATCCTGGGTTTTTTCTGGTTTGTATCACGTAGTAATGTGGTACCACACTGAAACAGTCCATTAAACCTGGTTTGGATTAATATTTTAGAGGATAACGCATGTTAGGTCTAGGTTAGCCCTGGGATTTTCACTCATCAGACTCATACTTTCGCATTCTTCTTATACTTGTTGAACTGATCCTGGGTTTTTTCTCGTTTGGATCACGTAGTAATGTGGTACCACACTGAAACAGTCGATTAAACCTGGTTTCGATCAATATTTTAGAGGATAACGCAAGTTAAGTCTGGGATTGGTCTGGGATTTGACCTCATCAGACTCATACTTTCGCACACTTCACATACTCGTTGAACAGATCCTGGGTTATTTTCTGGTTTGGATCACATAGTAATGTGGTACCACGCGGAAACAGTCAATTAATCCTGGTTTCGATAAATATTTTAGAGGATAACGCAAGTTAGGTCTGGGATAGGTCTGGGATTAACCCTGATCAGGCTCATACTTTCGCGTTTTTCACGTACTTGTTGAACTGATCCTGGGTTTTTTCTGGTTTCGATCACGTAGTAATGTGGTACCACACTGAAACAGTCGATTAAACCTGGTTTCGATCAATATTTTAGAGGATAACGCAAGTTAGGTCCGGGATAGGTCTGGGATTTGACCTCATCAGACTCATACTTTCGCACACTTCACATACTCGTTGAACAGATCCTGGGTTTTTTCTGGTTTGGATCACGTAGTAATGTGGTACCACACTGAAACGGTCAATTAAACCTGGTTTCGATCAATATTTTAGAGGATAACGCAAGTTAGGTCTGGGATAGGTCTGGGATTTGCCCTCATCAGGCTCATACATTCGTATTCTTCACATACTTGTTGAACTGATCCTGGGTTTTTTCTGGTTTGAATCACGTAGTAATGTGGTACCACACTGAAACGGTCAATTAAACCTGGTTTCGATCAATATTTTAGAGGATAACGCAAGTTAGGTCTGGGATAGGTCTGGGATTTGACCTCATCAGACTCATACTTTCGCATTCTTCTTATACTTGTTGAACTGATCCTGGGTTTTTTCTCGTTTGGATCACGTAGTAATGTGGTACCACACTGAAACAGTCGATTAAACCTGGTTTCGATCAATATTTTAGAGGATAACGCAAGTTAAGTCTGGGATTGGTCTGGGATTTGACCTCATCAGGCTCATACTTTCGCACACTTCACATACTTGTTGAACGGATCCTGGGTTTTTTCTGGTTTGGATCACGTAGTAGTGTGGTACCACACTGAAACAGTCCATTAACCCTGGTTTCGCTCAATATTTTAGACGATAACGCATGTTAGGTCTAGGTCAGGCCTGGGATTTTCACTCATCAGACTCATACTTTCGCATTCTTCACATACTTGTTGAACGGATCCTGGGTTTTTTCTGGTTTGGATCACGTAGTAATGTGGGTCCACACTGAAACAATCAATTAAACTTATTCTTGATAAATATTTTAGAGGATAACGCATGTTAGGTCTGGGATAGGTCTGGGATTTGCCCTCATCAGGCTCATACTTTCGCACATTTCACATACTCGTTGAACAGATCCTGCGTTATTTTCTGGTTTGGATCACATAGTAATGTGGTACCACACTGAAACATTCAATTAAACCTGGTCTTGATAAATATTTTAGAGGATGACGCATGTTAGGTCTGGGTTAGGTCTAGGATTTGCCCTCATCAGGCTCATACTTTCGCATATTTCTCATACTTCAAGGCTAGATCCTGGGCTATTTCTGAATTGGATCACGTAGTAAAGTGGTACCACACTGAAACATTCAATGAAACCTGGTCTGGATAAATATTTTAGAGGACAACGCATCTTAGGTCTGGGATAGGTCTAAGATTTGCCCTCATCAGGCTCACAGTTTCGCGTTTTTCATATACTTGTTGAACAGATCCTGGATTTTTTCTGGTTTGGAGCACGAAGTAGTGTGGTACCACACTGAAACCGTCCATTAAACCTGGTTTCGCTCATTATTTTAGAGGATAACGCATGTTAGGTCTAGGTTAGGTCTGGGATTTGCTCTCATCAGGCTCATTCTTTCGCATATTTCTCATACTTGATGGCTAGATCCTGGGCTTTTTCTGGATTGCATCACGTAGTAATGTGGTACCACGCTGAAACAGTCAATTAAACCTGGTTTCGATCAATACTTTAGAGGATAACGCAAGTTAGGTCTGGGATAGGTCTTGGATTTGCCCCCATCAGGCTCTTACTATCGCATATTTCTCATACTTCATGGCTAGATCCTGGACTATTTCTGGATTGGATCACGTAGTAAAGTGGTACCACACTGAAACATTCAATGAAACCTGGTCTGGATAAATATTTTAGAGGATAACGCATCTTAGGTCTGGGTTAGGTCTAAGATTTGCCCTCATCAGGCTCACAGTTTCGCGTTTTTCACATACTTGTTGAACAGATCCTGGGTTTTTTCTGGTTTGGATCACGTAGTAATGTGGTACCACACTAAAACAGTCGATTAAACCTGGTTTCGATGAATATTTTAGAGGATAACGCAAGTTAGGTCTGGGATAGGTCCGGGATTTGCCCTCATCAGGCTCATACTTTCGCATTCTTCTTATACTTGTTGAACTGATCCTGGGTTTTTTCTGGTTTGGATCACGTAGTAATGTGGGTCCACACTGAAACAATCAATTAAACCTGGTCTTGATAAATATTTTAGAGGATAACGCAAGTTAGGTCTAGGTAAGGCCTGGGATTTTCACTCATCAGACTCATACATTCGCATTCCTCACATACTTGTTGAACGGATCCTGGGTTTTTTCTGGTTTGTATCACGTAGTAATGTGGTACCACACTGAAACAGTCCATTAAACCTGGTTTGGATTAATATTTTAGAGGATAACGCATGTTAGGTCTAGGTTAGCCCTGGGATTTTCACTCATCAGACTCATACTTTCGCATTCTTCTTATACTTGTTGAACTGATCCTGGGTTTTTTCTCGTTTGGATCACGTAGTAATGTGGTACCACACTGAAACAGTCGATTAAACCTGGTTTCGATCAATATTTTAGAGGATAACGCAAGTTAAGTCTGGGATTGGTCTGGGATTTGACCTCATCAGACTCATACTTTCGCACACTTCACATACTCGTTGAACAGATCCTGGGTTATTTTCTGGTTTGGATCACATAGTAATGTGGTACCACGCGGAAACAGTCAATTAATCCTGGTTTCGATAAATATTTTAGAGGATAACGCAAGTTAGGTCTGGGATAGGTCTGGGATTAACCCTGATCAGGCTCATACTTTCGCGTTTTTCACGTACTTGTTGAACTGATCCTGGGTTTTTTCTGGTTTCGATCACGTAGTAATGTGGTACCACACTGAAACAGTCGATTAAACCTGGTTTCGATCAATATTTTAGAGGATAACGCAAGTTAGGTCCGGGATAGGTCTGGGATTTGACCTCATCAGACTCATACTTTCGCACACTTCACATACTCGTTGAACAGATCCTGGGTTTTTTCTGGTTTGGATCACGTAGTAATGTGGTACCACACTGAAACGGTCAATTAAACCTGGTTTCGATCAATATTTTAGAGGATAACGCAAGTTAGGTCTGGGATAGGTCTGGGATTTGCCCTCATCAGGCTCATACATTCGTATTCTTCACATACTTGTTGAACTGATCCTGGGTTTTTTCTGGTTTGAATCACGTAGTAATGTGGTACCACACTGAAACGGTCAATTAAACCTGGTTTCGATCAATATTTTAGAGGATAACGCAAGTTAGGTCTGGGATAGGTCTGGGATTTGACCTCATCAGACTCATACTTTCGCAAACTTCACATACTCGTTAAACAGATCCTGAGTTATTTTCTGGTTTGGATCACATAGTAATGTGGTACCACACTGAAACAGTCGATTAAACCTGGTTTCGATCAATATTTTAGAGAATAATTCATGTTAGGTCTAGGTTAGGTCCGGGATTTACTCTCATCAGGCTCATTCTTTCGCATATTACTCATACTTGATGGCTATTTCCTGGGCTTTTTCTGGATTGGATCACGTAGTAATGTGGGACCACACTGAAACAATCAATTAAACCAGGTTTCGATCAATATTTTAGAGGATAACGCATGTTAGGTCTAGGTTAGGCCTGGGATTTTCACTCATCGGATTCATACTTTCGCATTCTTCACATACTTGTTGAACGGATCCTGGGTTTTTTCTGGTTTGGATCACATAGTAATGTGGTACCACACTGAAACAGTCGATTAAACCTGGTTTCGATCAATATTTTAGAGGACCACGCATGTTAGGTCTAGGTTAGGCCTGGGATTTGCCCTCATCAGGCTCATACTTTCGCATATTTCTCATACTTCATGGCTAGATCCTGGGCTGTTTCTGGATTGTATCACGTAGTAATATGGTACCACGCTGAAACAGTCAATTAAACCTGGTTTCGATCAATATTTTAGAGGATAACGCAAGTTAGGTCTGGGATAGGTCTAGGATTTGCCCTCATCAGGCTCTTACTTTCGCATATTTCTCATACTTCATGGCTAGATCCTGGGCTATTTCTGGATTGGATCACGTAGTAAAGTGGTACCACACTGAAACATTCAATGAAACCTGGTCTGGATAAATATTTTAGAGGGTAACGCATCTTAGGTCTGGGTTAGGTCTAAGATTTGCCCTCATCAGGCTCTCAGCTTCGCGTTTTTCACATACTTGTTGAACAGATCCTGGGTTTTTTCTGGTTTGGATCACGAAGTAGTGTGGTACCACACTGAAACAGTCAATGAAACCTGGTTTCCATCAATATTTTAGAGGATAACGCATATAAGGTCTAGGTTAGGTCTGGGATTTGCTCTCATCAGGATCATTCTTTCGCATATTTCACATACTTGATGGCTAGATCCTGGGCTTTTTCTGGATTGCGTCACGTAGTAAGGTAGTACCACACTGAAACAGTCAATGAAACGTGGTTTCCATCAATATTTTAGAGGCCAACGCATGTTAGGTCTAGGTAAGGCCTGAGATTTTCACTGATCGGACTCATACTTTCGCATTTTTCACATACTTGTTGAACGGATCCTGGGTTTTTTCTGGTTTGGATCACGTAGTAATGTGGTACCACACTGAAACGGTCAATTAAACCTAGTTTCGATCAATATTTTACAGAATAATTCATGTTAGGTCAAGGTTAGGTCTGGGATATGCTCTCATCAGGCTCATTCTTTCACATATTTCTCATACTTCATGGCTAGATCCTGGGCTGTTTCTGGATTGTATCACGTAGTAATGTGGTACCACGCTGAAACAGTCAATTAAACCTGGTTTCGCTCAATATTTTAGAGGATAACGCATGTTAGGTCTAGGTTAGGTCTGGGATTTGCTCTCATCAGGCTCATTCTTTCGCATATTTCTCATACTTGATGGCTAGATCCTGGGCTTTTTCTGGATTGCATCACGTAGTAATGTAGTACCACACTGAAACAGTCAATTAAACCTGGTTTCGTTCAATATTTTTGAGGATAACGCAAGTTAGGTCTGGGATAGGTCTGGGATTTGACCTCATCAGACTCTTACTTTCGCACACTTCACATACTCCTTGAACAGATCCTGGGTTATTTTCTGGTTTGGATCACATAGTAATGTGGTACCACCCTGAAACAGTCGATTAAACCAGGTTTCGATCAATATTTTGGAGGATAACGCATGTTAGGTCTAGGTTAGGCCTGGGATTTGCCCTCATCAGGCTCATACTTTCGCATATTTCTCATACTTCATGGCTAGATCCTGGGCTGTTTCTGGATTGTATCACGTAGTAATGTGGTACCACGCTGAAACAGTCAATTAAACCTGGTTTCGATCAATATTTTAGAGGATAACGCAAGTTAGGTCTGGGATAGGTCTAGGATTTGCCCTCATCAGGCTCTTACTTTCGCATATTTCTCATACTTCATGGCTAGATCCTGGGCTATTTCTGGATTGGATCACGTAGTAAAGTGGTACCACACTGAAACATTCAATGAAACCTGGTCTGGATAAATATTTTAGAGGGTAACGCATCTTAGGTCTGGGTTAGGTCTAAGATTTGCCCTCATCAGGCTCACAGTTTCGCGTTTTTCACATACTCGTTGAACAGATCCTGGGTTTTTTCTGGTTTGGATCACGTAGTAATGTGGTACCACACTGAAACAGTCAATGAAACCTGGTTTCCATCAATATTTTAGAGGATAACGCATATAAGGTCTAGGTTAGGTCTGGGATTTGCTCTCATCAGGCTCATTCTTTCGCACACTTCACATACTCGTTGCACAGATCCTGGGTTTTTTCTGATTTGGATCACGTAGTAATGTGGTACCACACTGAAACGGTCAATTAAACCTGGTTTCGATCAATATTTTAGAGGATAACGCATGTTAGGTCTAGGTTAGCCCTGGGAATTTCACTCATCAGACTCATACTTTCGCATTCTTCACATACTTGTTGAACTGATCCTGGGTTTTTTCTGGTTTGGATCACGTAGTAATGTGGTACCACACTGAAACAGTCGATTAAACCAGGTTTCGATCAATATTTTGGAGGATAACGCATGTTAGGTCTAGGTTAGGCCTGGGATTTGCTCTCATCAGGCTCATTCTTTCGCATATTTCTCATACTTCATGGCTAGATCCTGGGCTGTTTCTGGATTGTATCACGTAGTAATGTGATACCACGCTGAAACAGTCAATTAAACCTGGTTTCGCTCAATATTTTAGTGGATAACGCAAGTTAGGTCGGGGATAGGTCTGGGATTCGCCCTAATCAGGCTCATACTTTCGCGTTTTTCACGTACTTGTTGAACTGATCCTGGGTTTTTTCTGGTTTCGATCACGTAGTAATGTGGTACCACACTGAAACAGTCGATTAAACCTGGTTTCGATCAATATTTTAGAGGATAACGCAAGTTAGGTCTGGGGTAGGTCTGGGATTTGACCTCATCAGACTCATACTTTCGCACACTTCACATACTCGTTGAACAGATCCTGGGTTTTTTCTGGTTTGGATCACGTAGTAATGTGGTACCACACTGAAACGGTCAATTAAACCTGGTTTCGATCAATATTTTAGAGGATAACGCAAGTTAGGTCTGGGGTAGGTCTGGGATTTGACCTCATCAGACTCATACTTTCGCACACTTCACATACTCGTTGAACAGATCCTGGGTTATCTTCTGGTTTGGATCACATAGTAATGTGGTACCACACTGAAACAGTCGATTAAACCTAGTTTCGATCAATATTTTAGAGGATAACGCATGTTAGGTCTAGGTTAGCCCTGGGAATTTCACTCATCAGACTCATACTTTCGCATTCTTCACATACTTGTTGAACTGATCCCGGGTTTTTTCTGGTTTGGATCACGTAGTAATGTGGTACCGCACTGAAACAGTCGATTAAACCTGGTTTCGATCAATATTTTAGAGAATAATTCATGTTAGGTCTAGGTTAGGTCCGGGATTTACTCTCATCAGGCTCATTCTTTCGCATATTACTCATACTTGATGGCTAGTTCCTGGGCTTTTTCTGGATTGGATCACGTAGTAATGTGGGACCACACTGAAACAATCAATTAAACCAGGTTTCGATCAATATTTTAGAGGATAACGCATGTTAGGTCTAGGTTAGGTCTGCGATTTGCTCTCATCAGGCTCATACTTTCGCACACTTCACATACTTGTTGAACGGATCCTGGGTTTTTTCTGGTTTGGATCACGTAGTAGTGTGGTACCACACTGAAACAGTCCATTAACCCTGGTTTCGCTCAATATTTTAGACGATAACGCATGTTAGGTCTAGGTCAGGCCTGGGATTTTCACTCATCAGACTCATACTTTCGCATTCTTCACATACTTGTTGAACGGATCCTGGGTTTTTTCTGGTTTGGATCACGTAGTAATGTGGGTCCACACTGAAACAATCAATTAAACTTATTCTTGATAAATATTTTAGAGGATAACGCATGTTAGGTCTGGGATAGGTCTGGGATTTGCCCTCATCAGGCTCATACTTTCGCACATTTCACATACTCGTTGAACAGATCCTGCGTTATTTTCTGGTTTGGATCACATAGTAATGTGGTACCACACTGAAACATTCAATTAAACCTGGTCTTGATAAATATTTTAGAGGATGACGCATGTTAGGTCTGGGTTAGGTCTAGGATTTGCCCTCATCAGGCTCATACTTTCGCATATTTCTCATACTTCAAGGCTAGATCCTGGGCTATTTCTGAATTGGATCACGTAGTAAAGTGGTACCACACTGAAACATTCAATGAAACCTGGTCTGGATAAATATTTTAGAGGACAACGCATCTTAGGTCTGGGATAGGTCTAAGATTTGCCCTCATCAGGCTCACAGTTTCGCGTTTTTCATATACTTGTTGAACAGATCCTGGATTTTTTCTGGTTTGGAGCACGAAGTAGTGTGGTACCACACTGAAACCGTCCATTAAACCTGGTTTCGCTCATTATTTTAGAGGATAACGCATGTTAGGTCTAGGTTAGGTCTGGGATTTGCTCTCATCAGGCTCATTCTTTCGCATATTTCTCATACTTGATGGCTAGATCCTGGGCTTTTTCTGGATTGCATCACGTAGTAATGTGGTACCACGCTGAAACAGTCAATTAAACCTGGTTTCGATCAATACTTTAGAGGATAACGCAAGTTAGGTCTGGGATAGGTCTTGGATTTGCCCCCATCAGGCTCTTACTATCGCATATTTCTCATACTTCATGGCTAGATCCTGGACTATTTCTGGATTGGATCACGTAGTAAAGTGGTACCACACTGAAACATTCAATGAAACCTGGTCTGGATAAATATTTTAGAGGATAACGCATCTTAGGTCTGGGTTAGGTCTAAGATTTGCCCTCATCAGGCTCACAGTTTCGCGTTTTTCACATACTTGTTGAACAGATCCTGGGTTTTTTCTGGTTTGGATCACGTAGTAATGTGGTACCACACTAAAACAGTCGATTAAACCTGGTTTCGATGAATATTTTAGAGGATAACGCAAGTTAGGTCTGGGATAGGTCCGGGATTTGCCCTCATCAGGCTCATACTTTCGCATTCTTCTTATACTTGTTGAACTGATCCTGGGTTTTTTCTGGTTTGGATCACGTAGTAATGTGGGTCCACACTGAAACAATCAATTAAACCTGGTCTTGATAAATATTTTAGAGGATAACGCAAGTTAGGTCTAGGTAAGGCCTGGGATTTTCACTCATCAGACTCATACATTCGCATTCCTCACATACTTGTTGAACGGATCCTGGGTTTTTTCTGGTTTGTATCACGTAGTAATGTGGTACCACACTGAAACAGTCCATTAAACCTGGTTTGGATTAATATTTTAGAGGATAACGCATGTTAGGTCTAGGTTAGCCCTGGGATTTTCACTCATCAGACTCATACTTTCGCATTCTTCTTATACTTGTTGAACTGATCCTGGGTTTTTTCTCGTTTGGATCACGTAGTAATGTGGTACCACACTGAAACAGTCGATTAAACCTGGTTTCGATCAATATTTTAGAGGATAACGCAAGTTAAGTCTGGGATTGGTCTGGGATTTGACCTCATCAGACTCATACTTTCGCACACTTCACATACTCGTTGAACAGATCCTGGGTTATTTTCTGGTTTGGATCACATAGTAATGTGGTACCACACTGAAACAGTCGATTAAACCAGGTTTCGATCAATATTTTTGAGGATAACGCATGTTAGGTCTAGGTTAGTCCTGGGATTTTCACTCATCAGACTCATACTTTCGCATTCTTCACATACTTGTTGAACGGATCCTGGGTTTTTTCTGGTTTGGAACACGTAGTCATGTGGGTCCACACTGAAACAATCAATTAAACCTGGTCTTGATAAATATTTTAGAGGATAACGAATGATAGGTCTGGGATAGGTCTGGGATTTGCCCTCATCAGACTCATACTTTCGCGCACTTCACATACTCGTTGAATTGATCCTGGGTTATTTTCTGGTTTGGATCACGTAGTAATGTGGGTCCACACCGAAACAATCAATTAAACCTGGTCTTGATAAATATTTTAGAGGATAACGCATCTTAGGTCTGGGATAGGTCTGGGATTTGCCTTCATCAGGCTCATACTTTCGCGTTTTTCACATACTTGTTGAACAGATCCTGGGTTTTTTCTGGTTTGGGTCACGTAGTAATGTAGTACCACACTGAAACATTCAATTAAACCTGGTCTTGATAAATATTTTAGAGGATAACGCATGTTAGGTCTAGGTTAGGTCTGGGATTTGCTCTCATCAGGCTCATTCTTTCGCATATTTCTCATACTTGATGGCTATATCCTGGGCTTTTTCTGGACTGCATCACGTAGTAATGAAGTACAACACTGAAATAGTCAATTAAACCTGGTTTCCATCAATATCTTAGAGGATAACGCAAGCTAGGTCTGGGATAGGTCTGGGATTAGCCCTCATCAGACTCATACTTTCGCACAATTCACATACTCGTTGACAAGATCCTGGGTTTTTTTTGTGGTTTGGATCACGTAGTAATGTGGTTCCACACTGAAACAGTCGATTAATCCTGGTTTCGATCAATATTTTAGAGGATAACGCAAGTTAGGTCTGGGATAGGTCTGGGATTTGCCCTCATCAGGCTCATACTTTCGCGTTTTTCACATACTAGTTGAACAGATCCTGGGTTTTTTCTGGTTTGGATCCCGTAGTAGTGTGGTACCACACTGAAATAGTCCATTAAACCTGGTTTCGCTCAATATTTTTGAGGATAACGCATGTTAGGTCTAGGTCAGGCCTGGGATTTTCACTCATTAGACTCATACTTTCGCATTCTTCACATACTTGTTGAACGGATCCTGGGTTTTTTCTGGTTTGGATCACGTAGTAATGTGGGTCCACACTGAAACAATCAATTATACCTGGTCTTGATAAATATTTTAGAGGATAACGCATGTTAGGTCTGGGACAGGTCTGGGATTTGCCCTCATCAGGCTCATACTTTCGCACACTTGGC
The DNA here is from genome assembly GCF_051014445.1 of Colletes latitarsis. Lineage (NCBI taxonomy): Eukaryota > Metazoa > Arthropoda > Insecta > Hymenoptera > Colletidae > Colletes > Colletes latitarsis. The sequence continues at coordinate 25,891,232 of NW_027488366.1, read as the reverse complement.
ATACTCGTTGAACAGATCCTGCGTTATTTTCTGGTTTGGATCACATAGTAATGTGGTACCACACTGAAACATTCAATTAAACCTGGTCTTGATAAATATTTTAGAGGATGACGCATGTTAGGTCTGGGTTGGGTCTAGGATTTGCCCTCATCAGGCTCATACTTTCGCATATTTCTCATACTTCAAGGCTAGATCCTGGGCTATTTCTGAATTGGATCACGTAGTAAAGTGGTACCACACTGAAACATTCAATGAAACCTGGTCTGGATAAATATTTTAGAGGACAACGCATCTTAGGTCTGGGATAGGTCTAAGATTTGCCCTCATCAGGCTCACAGTTTCGCGTTTTTCATATACTTGTTGAACAGATCCTGGGTTTTTTCTGGTTTGGATCACGAACTAGTGTGGTACCACACTGAAACCGTCCATTAAACCTGGTTTCGCTCAATATTTTAGAGGATAACACATGTTAGGTCTAGGTTAGGTCTGGGATTTGCTCTCATCAGGCTCATTCTTTCGCATATGTCTCATACTTGATGGCTAGATCCTGTGCTTTTTCCGGATTGCATCACGTAGTAACGTAGTACCACACTGAAACAGTCAACGAAACCTGGTTTCCATCAATATTTTAGAGGACAACGCAAGTTAGGTCTAGGTAAGGCCTGAGATTTTCACTGATCAGACTCATACGTTCGCATTCTTCACATACTTGTTGAACGGATCCGGGGTTTTTTCTGGTTTGGATCACGTAGTAATGTGGTACCACACTGAAACATTCTATTAAACCTGGTCTTGATAAATATTTTAGAGGATAACGCATGTTAGGTCTGGGTTACGTCTAGGATTTGCCCTCATCAGGCTCATATTTTCGCATATTTCTCATACTTCATGGCTAGATCCTGGGCTGTTTCTGCATTGTTTCACGTAGTAATGTGGTACCACGCTGAAACAGTCAATTAAACCTGGTTTCGATCAATACTTTAGAGGATAACGCAAGTTAGGTCTGGGATAGGTCTAGGATTTGCCCTCATCAGGCTCTTACTATCGCATATTTCTCATACTTCATGGCTAGATCCTGGGCTATTTCTGGATTGGATCACGTAGTAAAGTGGTACCACACTGAAACATTCAATGAAACCGGGTCTGGATAAATATTTTAGAGGATAACGCATCTTAGGTCTGGGTTAGGTCTAAGATTTGCCCTCATCAGGCTCACAGTTTCGCGTTTTTCACATACTTGTTGAACAGATCCTGGGTTTTTTCTGGTTTGGATCACGTAGTAATGTGGTACCACACTAAAACAGTCAATTAAACCTGGTTTCGATCAATATTTTGGAGGATAACGCAAGTTAGGTCTGGGATAGGTCTGGGATTTGCTCTCATCAGGCTCATTCTTTCGCATATTTCTCATACTTGATGGCTAGATCCTGAGCTTTTTCTGGATTGCATCACGTAGTAATGAAGTACAGCACTGAAACAGTCAATTAAACCTGGTTTCCATCAATATTTTAGAGGACAACGCAAGTTAGGTCTAGAATAGTTCTGGGATTTGCCCTCATCAGGCTCATACTGTCGCGTTTTTCACATACTTGTTGAACAGATCCTGGGTTTTTTCTGGTTTGGATCCCGTAGTAGTGTGGTACCACACTGAAACAGTCCATTAAACCTGGTTTCGCTCAATATTTTAGAGGATAACGCATGTTAGGTCTAGGTCAGGCCTGGTTTTTTCACTCATCAGAATCATACTTTCGCGTTCTTCACATACCTGTTGAACGGATCCTGGGTTTTTTCTGGTTTGGATCACGTAGTAATGTGGGTCCACACTGAAACAATCAATTAAACCTGGTCTTGATAAATATTTTAGAGGATAACGCAAGTTAGGTCTGGGATAGGTCTGGGATTTGCCCTCATCAGACTCATACTTTTGCTCACTTCACATACTCGTTGAACAGATCCTGGGTTATTTTCTGGTTTGGATCACATAGTAATGTGGTACCACACTGAAACAATCAATTAAACCTGGTCTTGATAAATATTTTAGAGGATAACGCAAGTTAGGTCTAGGTAAAGCCTGGGATTTTCACTCATCAGACTCATACATTCGCATTCCTCACATACTTGTTGAACGGATCCTGGGTTTTTTCTGGTTTGTATCACGTAGTAATGTGGTACCACACTGAAACAGTCCATTAAACCTGGTTTGGATCAATATTTTTGAGGATAACGCATGTTAGGTCTGGGATAGGTCTGGGATTTGCCCTCATCAGGCTCATACTTTCGCGTTTTTCACATACTAGTTGAACAGATCCTGGGTTTTTTCTGGTTTGGATACCGTAGTAGTGTGGTACCACACTGAAACAGTCCATTAAACCTGGTTTCGCTCAATATTTTAGAGGATAACGCATGTTAGGTCTAGGTCAGGCCTGGTTTTTTCACTCATCAGACTCATACTTTCGCATTCTTCACATACTTGTTGAACGGATCCTGGGTTTTTTCTGGTTTGGGTCACGTAGTAATGTGGGACCACACTGAAACAGTCAATTAAACCTGGTTTCGACCAACATTTTAGAGAATAATTCATGTTGGGTCTAGGTTAGGTCTGCGATTTGCTCTCATCAGGCTCATACTTTCGCACACTTCACATACTTGTTGAACGGATCATGGGTTTTTTCTGGTTTGGATCACGTAGTAGTGTGGTACCACACTGAAACAGTCCATTAACCCTGGTTTCGCTCAATATTTTAGACGATAACGCATGTTAGGTCTAGGTCAGGCCTGGGATTTTCACTCATCAGACTCATACTTTCGCATTCTTCACATACTTGTTGAACGGATCCTGGGTTTTTTCTGGTTTGGATCACGTAGTAATGTGGGTCCACACTGAAACAATCAATTAAACTTATTCTTGATAAATATTTTAGAGGATAACGCATGTTAGGTCTGGGATAGGTCTGGGATTTGCCCTCATCAGGCTCATACTTTCGCACATTTCACATACTCGTTGAACAGATCCTGCGTTATTTTCTGGTTTGGATCACATAGTAATGTGGTACCACACTGAAACATTCAATTAAACCTGGTCTTGATAAATATTTTAGAGGATGACGCATGTTAGGTCTGGGTTAGGTCTAGGATTTGCCCTCATCAGGCTCATACTTTCGCATATTTCTCATACTTCAAGGCTAGATCCTGGGCTATTTCTGAATTGGATCACGTAGTAAACTGGTACCACACTGAAACATTCAATGAAACCTGGTCTGGATAAATATTTTAGAGGACAACGCATCTTAGGTCTGGGATAGGTCTAAGATTTGCCCTCATCAGGCTCACAGTTTCGCGTTTTTCATATACTTGTTGAACAGATCCTGGATTTTTTCTGGTTTGGAGCACGAAGTAGTGTGGTACCACACTGAAACCGTCCATTAAACCTGGTTTCGCTCATTATTTTAGAGGATAACGCATGTTAGGTCTAGGTTAGGTCTGGGATTTGCTCTCATCAGGCTCATTCTTTCGCATATTTCTCATACTTGATGGCTAGATCCTGGGCTTTTTCTGGATTGCATCACGTAGTAATGTGGTACCACGCTGAAACAGTCAATTAAACCTGGTTTCGATCAATACTTTAGAGGATAACGCAAGTTAGGTCTGGGATAGGTCTTGGATTTGCCCTCATCAGGCTCTTACTATCGCATATTTCTCATACTTCATGGCTAGATCCTGGACTATTTCTGGATTGGATTACGTAGTAAAGTGGTACCACACTGAAACATTCAATGAAACCTGGTCTGGATAAATATTTTAGAGGATAACGCATCTTAGGTCTGGGTTAGGTCTAAGATTTGCCCTCATCAGGCTCACAGTTTCGCGTTTTTCACATACTTGTTGAACAGATCCTGGGTTTTTTCTGGTTTGGATCACGTAGTAATGTGGTACCACACTGAAACAGTCGATTAAACCTGGTTTCGATGAATATTTTAGAGGATAACGCAAGTTAGGTCTGGGATAGGTCCGGGATTTGCCCTCATCAGGCTCATACTTTCGCATTCTTCTTATACTTGTTGAACTGATCCTGGGTTTTTTCTGGTTTGGATCACGTAGTAATGTGGGTCCACACTGAAACAATCAATTAAACCTGGTCTTGATAAATATTTTAGAGGATAACGCAAGTTAGGTCTAGGTAAGGCCTGGGATTTTCACTCATCAGACTCATACATTCGCATTCCTCACATACTTGTTGAACGGATCCTGGGTTTTTTCTGGTTTGTATCACGTAGTAATGTGGTACCACACTGAAACAGTCCATTAAACCTGGTTTGGATTAATATTTTAGAGGATAACGCATGTTAGGTCTAGGTTAGCCCTGGGATTTTCACTCATCAGACTCATACTTTCGCATTCTTCTTATACTCGTTGAACTGATCCTGGGTTTTTTCTCGTTTGGATCACGTAGTAATGTGGTACCACACTGAAACAGTCGATTAAACCTGGTTTCGATCAATATTTTAGAGGATAACGCAAGTTAAGTCTGGGATTGGTCTGGGATTTGACCTCATCAGACTCATACTTTCGCACACTTCACATACTCGTTGAACAGATCCTGGGTTATTTTCTGGTTTGGATCACATAGTAATGTGGTACCACACTGAAACAGTCGATTAAACCAGGTTTCGATCAATATTTTTGAGGATAACGCATGTTAGGTCTAGGTTAGTCCTGGGATTTTCACTCATCAGACTCATACTTTCGCATTCTTCACATACTTGTTGAACGGATCCTGGGTTTTTTCTGGTTTGGAACACGTAGTCATGTGGGTCCACACTGAAACAATCAATTAAACCTGGTCTTGATAAATATTTTAGAGGATAACGAATGATAGGTCTGGGATAGGTCTGGGATTTGCCCTCATCAGACTCATACTTTCGCACACTTCACATACTCGTTGAATTGATCCTGGGTTATTTTCTGGTTTGGATCACGTAGTAATGTGGGTCCACACCGAAACAATCAATTAAACCTGGTCTTGATAAATATTTTAGAGGATAACGCATCTTAGGTCTGGGATAGGTCTGGGATTTGCCCTGATCAGGCTCATACTTTCGCGTTTTTCACATACTTGTTGAACAGATCCTGGGTTTTTTCTGGTTTGGGTCACGTAGTAATGTAGTACCACACTGAAACATTCAATTAAACCTGGTCTTGATAAATATTTTAGAGGATAACGCATGTTAGGTCTAGGTTAGGTCTGGGATTTGCTCTCATCAGGCTCATTCTTTCGCATATTTCTCATACTTGATGGCTATATCCTGGGCTTTTTCTGGACTGCATCACGTAGTAATGAAGTACAACACTGAAATAGTCAATTAAACCTGGTTTCCATCAATATCTTAGAGGATAACGCAAGCTAGGTCTGGGATAGGTCTGGGATTAGCCCTCATCAGACTCATACTTTCGCACAATTCACATACTCGTTGACAAGATCCTGGGTTTTTTTTGTGGTTTGGATCACGTAGTAATGTGGTTCCACACTGAAACAGTCGATTAATCCTGGTTTCGATCAATATTTTAGAGGATAACGCAAGTTAGGTCTGGGATAGGTCTGGGATTTGCCCTCATCAGGCTCATACTTTCGCGTTTTTCACATACTAGTTGAACAGATCCTGGGTTTTTTCTGGTTTGGATCCCGTAGTAGTGTGGTACCACACTGAAATAGTCCATTAAACCTGGTTTCGCTCAATATTTTTGAGGATAACGCATGTTAGGTCTAGGTCAGGCCTGGGATTTTCACTCATTAGACTCATACTTTCGCATTCTTCACATACTTGTTGAACGGATCCTGGGTTTTTTCTGGTTTGGATCACGTAGTAATGTGGGTCCACACTGAAACAATCAATTATACCTGGTCTTGATAAATATTTTAGAGGATAACGCATGTTAGGTCTGGGATAGGTCTGGGATTTGCCCTCATCAGGCTCATACTTTCGCACACTTGGCATACTCGTTGAACAGATCCTGCGTTATTTTCTGGTTTGGATCACATAGTAATGTGGTACCACACTGAAACATTCAATTAAACCTGGTCTTGATAAATATTTTAGAGGATGACGCATGTTAGGTCTGGGTTGGGTCTAGGATTTGCCCTCATCAGGCTCATACTTTCGCATATTTCTCATACTTCAAGGCTAGATCCTGGGCTATTTCTGAATTGGATCACGTAGTAAAGTGGTACCACACTGAAACATTCAATGAAACCTGGTCTGGATAAATATTTTAGAGGACAACGCATCTTAGGTCTGGGATAGGTCTAAGATTTGCCCTCATCAGGCTCACAGTTTCGCGTTTTTCATATACTTGTTGAACAGATCCTGGGTTTTTTCTGGTTTGGATCACGAAGTAGTGTGGTACCACACTGAAACCGTCCATTAAACCTGGTTTCGCTCAATATTTTAGAGGATAACACATGTTAGGTCTAGGTTAGGTCTGGGATTTGCTCTCATCAGGCTCATTCTTTCGCATATGTCTCATACTTGATGGCTAGATCCTGTGCTTTTTCCGGATTGCATCACGTAGTAACGTAGTACCACACTGAAACAGTCAACGAAACCTGGTTTCCATCAATATTTTAGAGGACAACGCAAGTTAGGTCTAGGTAAGGCCTGAGATTTTCACTGATCAGACTCATACGTTCGCATTCTTCACATACTTGTTGAACGGATCCGGGGTTTTTTCTGGTTTGGATCACGTAGTAATGTGGTACCTCACTGAAACATTCTATTAAACCTGGTCTTGATAAATATTTTAGAGGATAACGCATGTTAGGTCTAGGATTTGCCCTCATCAGGCTCATATTTTCGCATATTTCTCATACTTCATGGCTAGATCCTGGGCTGTTTCTGCATTGTTTCACGTAGTAATGTGGTACCACGCTGAAACAGTCAATTAAACCTGGTTTCGATCAATACTTTAGAGGATAACGCAAGTTAGGTCTGGGATAGGTCTAGGATTTGCCCTCATCAGACTCTTACTATCGCATATTTCTCATACTTCATGGCTAGATCCTGGGCTATTTCTGGATTGGATCACGTAGTAAAGTGGTACCACACTGAAACATTCAATGAAACCGGGTCTGGATAAATATTTTAGAGGATAACGCATCTTAGGTCTGGGTTAGGTCTAAGATTTGCCCTCATCAGGCTCACAGTTTCGCGTTTTTCACATACTTGTTGAACAGATCCTGGGTTTTTTCTGGTTTGGATCACGTAGTAATGTGGTACCACAATAAAACAGTCAATTAAACCTGGTTTTGATCAATATTTTGGAGGATAACGCAAGTTAGGTCTGGGATAGGTCTGGGATTTGCTCTCATCAGGCTCATTCTTTCGCATATTTCTCATACTTGATGGCTAGATCCTGAGCTTTTTCTGGATTGCATCACGTAGTAATGAAGTACAGCACTGAAACAGTCAATTAAACCTGGTTTCCATCAATATTTTAGAGGACAACGCAAGTTAGGTCTAGAATAGTTCTGGGATTTGCCCTCATCAGGCTCATACTGTCGCGTTTTTCACATACTTGTTGAACAGATCCTGGGTTTTTTCTGGTTTGGATCCCGTAGTAGTGTGGTACCACACTGAAACAGTCCATTAAACCTGGTTTCGCTCAATATTTTAGAGGATAACGCATGTTAGGTCTAGGTCAGGCCTGGTTTTTTCACTCATCAGAATCATACTTTCGCGTTCTTCACATACCTGTTGAACGGATCCTGGGTTTTTTCTGGTTTGGATCACGTAGTAATGTGGGTCCACACTGAAACAATCAATTAAACCTGGTCTTGATAAATATTTTAGAGGATAACGCAAGTTAGGTCTGGGATAGGTCTGGGATTTGCCCTCATCAGACTCATACTTTTGCTCACTTCACATACACGTTGAACAGATCCTGGGTTATTTTCTGGTTTGGATCACATAGTAATGTGGTACCACACTGAAACAATCAATTAAACCTGGTCTTGATAAATATTTTAGAGGATAACGCAAGTTAGGTCTAGGTAAGGCCTGGGATTTTCACTCATCAGACTCATACATTCGCATTCCTCACATACTTGTTGAACGGATCCTGGGTTTTTTCTGGTTTGTATCACGTAGTAATGTGGTACCACACTGAAACAGTCCATTAAACCTGGTTTGGATCAATATTTTTGAGGATAACGCATGTTAGGTCTAGGTTAGCCCTGGGATTTTCACTCATCAGACTCATACTTTCGCATTCTTCTCATAATTGCTGAACTGATCCTGGGTTTTTTCTGGTTTGGATCACGTAGTGATGTGGTACCACACTGAAACTGTCGATTTAACCTGGTTTCGATCAATATCGTAGAGGATAACGCAAGTTAAGTCTGGGATTGGTCTGGGATTTGACCTCATCAGACTCATACTTTCGCACACTTCACATACTCGTTGAACAGATCCTAGGTTATTTTCTGGTTTGGATCACATGGTAATGTGGTTCCACACTGAAACAGTCGATTAAACCAGGTTCCCATCAATATTTTAGAGGACAACGCAAGTTAGGTCTAGGTAAGGCCTGAGATTTTCACTGATCAGACTCATACATTCGCATTCTTCACATACTTGTTGAACGGATCCTGGGTTTTTTCTGGTTTGGATCACGTAGTAATGTGGCACCACACTGAAACACTCAATTAAACCTGGTCTTCATAAATATTTTAGAGGATAACGCATGTTAGGTCTGGGTTACGTCTAGGATTTGCCCTCATCAGGCTCATATGTTTGCAAATATTTCTCATACTTCATGGCTAGATCCTGGGCTGTTTCTGCATTGTATCACGTAGTAATGTGGTACCACGCTGAAACAGTCAATTAAACCTGGTTTCGATCAATATTTTAGAGGATAACGCAAGTTAGGTCTGGGATAGGTCTGGGATTTGACCTCATCAGACTCATACTTTCGCACACTTCACATACTCGTTGAACTGATCCTGGGTTATTTTCTGGTTTGGATCACATAGTAATGTGATACCACACTGAAACAGTCGATTAAACCAGGTTTCGATCAATATTTTTGAGGATAACGCATGTTAGGTCTAGGTTAGGCCTGGGATTTTCACTCATCAGACTCATACTTTCGCATTCTTCACATACTTGTTGAACGGATCCTGGGTTTTTTCTGGTTTGGATCACGTAGTAATGTGGGTCCACACTGAAACAATCAATTAAACCTGGTCTTGATAAATATTTTAGAGGATAACGCATGTTAGGTCTGGGATAGGTCTGGGATTTGCCCTCATCAGACTCATACTTTCGCATTCTTCACATACTTGTTGAACGGATCCTGGGTTATTTTCTGGTTTGGATCACATAGTAATGTGGTACCACACTGAAACAGTCGATTAAACCTGGTTTCGATGAATATTTTAGAGGATAACGCAAGTTAGGTCTGGGATAGGTCCGGGATTTGCCCTCGTCAGGCTCATACTTTCGCGTTTTTCACATACTTGTTGAACAGATCCTGGGTTTTTTCTGGTTTGGGTCACGTAGTAGTGTGATACCACACTGAAGCATCCAATTAAACCTGGTTTCGATGAATATTTTAGAGGATAACGCAAGTTAGGTCTGGGATAGGTCCGGGATTTGCCCTCATCAGGCTCATACTTTCGCGTTTTTCACATACTTGTTGAACAGATCCTGGGTTTTTTCTGGTTTGGATCCCGTAGTAGTGTGGTACCACACTGAAACAGTCCATTAAACCTGGTTTCGCTCAATATTTTAGTGGATAACGCATGTTAGGTCTAGGTCAGGCCTGGTTTTTTCACTCATCAGACTCATACTTTCGCATTCTTCACATACTTGTTGAACGGATCCTGGGTTTTTTCTGGTTTGGATCACGTAGTAATGTGGGTCCACACTGAAACAATCAATTAAACCTGGTCTTGATAAATATTTTAGTGGATAACGCATGTTAGGTCTGGGATAGGCCTGGGATTTGCCCTCATCAGACTCATACTTTCGCACACTTCACATACTCGTTGAACAGATCCTGGGCTATTTCTGGATTGGATCACGTAGTAAAGTGGTACCACACTGAAACATTCAATGAAACCGGGTCTGGATAAATATTTTAGAGGATAACGCATCTTAGGTCTGGGTTAGGTCTAAGATTTGCCCTCATCAGGCTCACAGTTTCGCGTTTTTCACATACTTGTTGAACAGATCCTGGGTTTTTTCTGGTTTGGATCACGTAGTAATGTGGTACCACACTAAAACAGTCAATTAAACCTGGTTTCGATCAATATTTTGGAGGATAACGCAAGTTAGGTCTGGGATAGGTCTGGGATTTGCTCTCATCAGGCTCATTCTTTCGCATATTTCTCATACTTGATGGCTAGATCCTGAGCTTTTTCTGGATTGCATCACGTAGTAATGAAGTACAGCACTGAAACAGTCAATTAAACCTGGTTTCCATCAATATTTTAGAGGACAACGCAAGTTAGGTCTGGGATAGTTCTGGGATTTGCCCTCATCAGGCTCATACTGTCGCGTTTTTCACATACTTGTTGAACAGATCCTGGGTTTTTTCTGGTTTGGATCCCGTAGTAGTGTGGTACCACACTGAAACAGTCCATTAAACCTGGTTTCGCTCAATATTTTAGAGGATAACGCATGTTAGGTCTAGGTCAGGCCTGGTTTTTTCACTCATCAGAATCATACTTTCGCGTTCTTCACATACCTGTTGAACGGATCCTGGGTTTTTTCTGGTTTGGATCACGTAGTAATGTGGGTCCACACTGAAACAATCAATTAAACCTGGTCTTGATAAATATTTTAGAGGATAACGCAAGTTAGGTCTGGGATAGGTCTGGGATTTGCCCTCATCAGACTCATACTTTTGCTCACTTCACATACTCGTTGAACAGATCCTGGGTTATTTTCTGGTTTGGATCACATAGTAATGTGGTACCACACTGAAACAGTCGATTAAACCTGGTTTCGATGAATATTTTAGAGGATAACGCAAGTTAGGTCTGGGACAGGTCCGGGATTTGCCTTCATCAGGCTCATACTTTCGCATTCTTCTTATACTTGTTGAACTGATCCTGGGTTTTTTCTGGTTTGGATCACGTAGTAATGTGGGTCCACACTGAAACAATCAATTAAACCTGGTCTTGATAAATATTTTAGAGGATAACGCAAGTTAGGTCTAGGTAAGGCCTGGGATTTTCACTCATCAGACTCATACATTCGCATTCCTCACATACTTGTTGAACGGATCCTGGGTTTTTTCTGGTTTGTATCACGTAGTAATGTGGTACCACACTGAAACAGTCCATTAAACCTGGTTTGGATCAATATTTTTGAGGATAACGCATGTTAGGTCTGGGTTACGTCTAGGATTTGCCCTCATCAGGCTCATATATTTGCAAATATTTCTCATACTTCATGGCTAGATCCTGGGCTGTTTCTGCATTGTATCACGTAGTAATGTGGTACCACGCTGAAACAGTCAATTAAACCTGGTTTCGATCAATATTTTAGAGGATAACGCAAGTTAGGTCTGGGATAGGTCTGGGATTTGACCTCATCAGACTCATACTTTCGCACACTTCACATACTCGTTGAACTGATCCTGGGTTATTTTCTGGTTTGGATCACATAGTGATGTGATACCACACTGAAACAGTCGATTAAACCAGGTTTCGATCAATATTTTTGAGGATAACGCATGTTAGGTCTAGGTTAGGCCTGGGATTTTCACTCATCAGACTCATACTTTCGCATTCTTCACATACTTGTTGAACGGATCCTGGGTTTTTTCTGGTTTGGATCACGTAGTAATGTGGGTCCACACTGAAACAATCAATTAAACCTGGTCTTGATAAATATTTTAGAGGATAACGCATGTTAGGTCTGGGATAGGTCTGGGATTTGCCCTCATCAGACTCATACTTTCGCATTCTTCACATACTTGTTGAACGGATCCTGGGTTATTTTCTGGTTTGGATCACATAGTAATGTGGTACCACACTGAAACAGTCGATTAAACCTGGTTTCGATGAATATTTTAGAGGATAACGCAAGTTAGGTCTGGGATAGGTCCGGGATTTGCCCTCATCAGGCTCATACTTTCGCGTTTTTCACATACTTGTTGAACAGATCCTGGGTTTTTTCTGGTTTGGGTCACGTAGTAGTGTGATACCACACTGAAACATCCAATTAAACCTGGTTTCGATGAATATTTTAGAGGATAACGCAAGTTAGGTCTGGGATAGGTCCGGGATTTGCCCTCATCAGGCTCATACTTTCGCGTTTTTCACATACTTGTTGAACAGATCCTGGGTTTTTTCTGGTTTGGATCCCGTAGTAGTGTGGTACCACACTGAAACAGTCCATTAAACCTGGTTTCGCTCAATATTTTAGTGGATAACGCATGTTAGGTCTAGGTCAGGCCTGGTTTTTTCACTCATCAGACTCATACTTTCGCATTCTTCACATACTTGTTGAACGGATCCTGGGTTTTTTCTGGTTTGGATCACGTAGTAATGTGGGTCCACACTGAAACAATCAATTAAACCTGGTCTTGATAAATATTTTAGTGGATAACGCATGTTAGGTCTGGGATAGGCCTGGGATTTGCCCTCATCAGACTCATACTTTCGCACACTTCACATACTCGTTGAACAGATCCTGGGTTTTTTCTGGTTTGGATCCGGTAGTAGTGTGGTACCACACTGAAACAGTCCATTAAACCTGGTTTCGCTCAATATTTTAGTGGATAACGCATGTTAGGTCTAGGTCAGGCCTGGTTTTTTCACTCATCAGACTCATACTTTCGCATTCTTCACATACTTGTTGAACGGATCCTGGGTTTTTTCTGGTTTGGATCACGTAGTAATGTGGGTCCACACTGAAACAATCAATTAAACCTGGTCTTGATAAATATTTTAGTGGATAACGCATGTTAGGTCTGGGATAGGTCTGGGATTTGCCCTCATCAGACTCATACTTTCGCACACTTCACATACTCGTTGAACAGATCCTGGGCTATTTCTGAATTGGATCACGTAGTAAAGTAGTACCACACTGAAACATTCAATGAAACCGGGTCTGGATAAATATTTTAGAGGATAACGCATCTTAGGTCTGGGTTAGGTCTAAGATTTGCCCTCATCAGGCTCACAGTTTTGCGTTTTTCACATACTTGTTGAACAGATCCTGGGTTTTTTCTGGTTTGTATCACGTAGTAGTGTGGTACCACACTGAAACAGTCCATTAAACCTGGTTTCGATCAATATTTTAGAGGATAACGCAAGTTAGGTCTGGCATAGGTCTGGGATTCGCCCTCATCAGTCTCATACTTTCGCGTTTTTCACATACTTGTTGAACAGATCCTGGGTTTTTTCTGGTTTGTATCACGTAGTAGTGTGGTACCACACTGAAACAGTCCATTAAACCTGGTTTGGATCAATTGTTTAGAGGATAACGCATCTAAGGTCTAGGTTAGCCCTGGGATTTTCACTCATCAGACTCATACTTTCGCATTCTTCTGATACTTGTTGAACTGATCCTGGGTTTTTTCTGGTTTGGATCACGTAGTCATGTGGTACCACACTGAAACAGTCGATTAAACCTGGTTTCGATCAATATCTTAGAGGATAACGCAAGTTAAGTCTGGGATTGGTCCGGGATTTGACCTCATCAGACTCATACTTTCGCACACTTCACATACTCGTTGAACAGATCCTGGGTTATTTTCTGGTTTGGATCACATAGTAATGTGGTACCACACTGAAACAGTCGATTAAACCTGATTTTGATCAATATTTTAGAGGATAACGCATAGTTAGGTTTGGGATAGGTCTGGGATTTGACCTCATCAGACTCATACTTTCGCACACTTCACATACTCGTTGAACAGATCCTGGGTTATTTTCTGGTTTGGATCACATAGTAATGTGGTACCACACTGAAACAGTCGATTAAACCTGGTTTCGATCAATATTTTAGAGAATAATTCATGTTAGGTCTAGGTTAGGTCTGGGATTTGCTCTCATCAGGCTCGTTCCTTCGCATATTTCTCATACTTGATGGCTAGATCCTGGGCTTTTTCTGGATTGCATCACGTAGTAATGAAGTACAACACTGAAACAGTCAATTAAACCTGGTTTCCATCAATATCTTAGAGGACAACGCAAGTTAGGTCTGGGATTGGTCTGGGATTTGCCCTCATCAGGCTCATACTTTCGTGTTTTTCACATACTTGTTGAACAGATCCTGGCTTTTCTCTGGTTTGGATCACGTAGTAGTGTGGTACCACACTGAAACAGTCCATTAAACCTGGTTTGGATCAATATTTTAGAGGATAACGCATGTTAGGTCTAGGTTAGGTCTGGAATTTGCCCTCATCAGGGTCATACTTTCGCAGTTTTAACATACATGTTGACCTGACCGAGGGTTTTTTCTGCTTTGGATCACGTAGTAAAGTGGTACCACACTGAAACATTCAATTAAACCTGGTCTTGATAAATATTTTAGAGGATAACGCAAGTTAAGTCTGGGATTGGCCTGGGATTTGGGCTCATCAGACTCATACTTTCGCACACTTCACATACTCGTTGAACAGATCCTGGGTTACTTTCTGGTTTGGATCACATAGTAATGTGGTACCGCACTGAAACAGTCGATTAAACCAGGTTTCGATCAATATTTTTGAGGATAACGCATGTTAGGTCTAGGTTAGGCCTGGGATTTTCACTCATCAGACTCATACTTTCGCATTCTTCACATACTTGTAGAACGGATCCTGGGCTTTTCTGGTTTGGATCACGTAGTAATGTTGGACCACACTGAAACAGTCAACTAAACCTGGTCTTGAAAAATATTTTAGAGGATAACGCATGTTAGGTCTGGATCAGGTCTAGAATTTGCCCTCATCATGCTCATACTTTCGCATCTTTCTCATACATCATGGCTAGATCCTGGGCTATTTCTGGAATGTATCACGTAGTAATGTGGTACCACGCTGAAACAGTCGATGAAACCTGGTTCCGATCAATATTTTAGAGGATAACGCAAGTTAAGTCTGGGATTGGTCTGGGATTTGACCTCATCAGACTCATACTTTCGCACACTTCACATACTTGTTGAACAGATCCTGGGTTTTTTCTGGTTTGGATCCCGTAGTAGTGTGGTACCACACTGAAACAGTCCATTAAACCTGGTTTCGCTCAATATTTTAGAGGATAACGCATGTTAGGTCTAGGTCAGGCCTGGGATTTTCACTCATCAGACTCATACTTTCGCATTCTTCACATACTTGTTGAACGGATCCTGGGTTTTTTCTGGTTTGGATCAGGTAGTAATGTGGGTCCACACTGAAACAATCAATTAAACCTGGTCTTGATAAATATTTTATAGGAAAACGCATGTTAGGTCTGGGATAGGTATGGGATTTGCCCTCATCAGACTCATACTTTCGCACACTTCACATACTCGTTGAACAGATCCTGGGTTATTTTCAGGTTTGGATCACATAGTAATGTGGTACCACACTGAAACAGTCGATTAAACCAGGTTTCGATCAATATTTTTGAGGACAACGCATGTTAGGTCTGGGATTGGTCTGGGATTTGACCTCATCAGGCTCACAGTTACGCGTTTTTCACATACTTGTCGAACAGATCCTGGGTTTTTTGTGGTTTGGATCACGTAGTAATGTGGGACCACACTGAAACAGTCAATTAAACCTGGTTTCGATCAATATTTTAGAGAATAATTCATGTTAGGTCTAGGTTAGGTCTGGGTTAGACTCATACTTACGCACACTTCACATATTCGTTGACGAGATCCTGGGTTTTTTTCTAGTTTGGATCACGCAGTAATGTGGTACCACACTGAAACAGTCGATTAAACCTGGTTTCGATCAATATTTTTGAGGATAACGCATGTTAGGTCTAGATTAGGTCTGGGATTTGCTCTCATCAGGCTCACACTTTCGCGTTTTTCACATACTTGTTGAACAGATCCTGGGTTTTTTCTGGTTTGGATCCCGTAGTAATGTGGTACCACACTGAAACATTCAATTAAACCTGGTCTTGATAAACATTTTAGAGGATAACGCATGTTAGGTCTGGGATAGGTCTGGGATTAGCCCTCATCAGACTCATACTTTCGCTTTCTTCACATACTTGATGGCTAGATCATGTGCGTTTTCTGGATTGCATCACGTAGTACTGTAGTACCACACTGAAACAGTCAATGAAACCTGGTTTCCATCAATATTTTAGAGGACAACGCGAGTTAGGTCTAGGTAAGGCCTGAGATTTTCACTGATCAGACTCATAAATTCGCATTCTTCACATACTTGTTGAACGGATCCTGTGTTTTTGTCTGGTTTGGATCACGTAGTAATGTGGTACCACACTGAAACATTCAATTAAACCTGGTCGTGATAAATATTTTAGAGGATAACGCATGTTAGGTCTGGGTTACGTCTAGGATTTGCCCTCATCAGGCTCATACTATCGCATATTTCTCATACTTCATGGTTAGATCCTGGGCTGTTTATGCATTGTATCGCGTAGTAATGTGGTACCACGCTGAAACAGTCAATTAAACCTGGTTTCGATCAATATTTTAGAGGATAACGCAAGTTAGGTCTGGGATAGGTCTAGGATTTGCCCTCATCAGGCTCTTACTATCGCATATTTCTCATACTTCATGGCTAGATCCTGGGCTATTTCTGGATTGGATCACGTAGTAAAGTGGTACCACACTGAAACATTCAGTGAAACCTGTTCTGGATAAATATTTTAGAGGATAAAGCATCTTAGGTCTGGGTTAGGTCTAAGATTTGCCCTCATCAGGCTCACAGTTTCGCGTTTTTCACATACTTGTCGAACAGATCCTGGGTTTTTTCTGGTTTGGATCACGTAGTAATGTGGGGCCACACTGAAACAATCAATTAAACCTGGTCTTGATAAATATTTTAGAGGACAACGAATCTTAGGTCTGGGTTAGGTCTAAGATTTGCCCTCATCAGGCTCACAGTTTCGCGATTTTCACATACTTGTTGAACAGATCCTGGGTTTTTTCTGGTTTGGATCACGAAGTAGTGTGGTACCACACTGAAACAGTCCATTAAACCTGTTTTCGCTCAAATTTTTAGAGGATAACGCATGTTAGGTCTAGATTAGGTCTGGGATTTGCTCTCATCAGGCTCATTCTTTCGCATATTTCTCATACTTGATGGCTATATCCTGGGCTTTTTCTGGATTGCATCACGTAGTAACGTAGTACCACACGGAAACAGTCAATGAAACCTGGTTTCCATCAATATTTTAGAGGACAACGCAAGTTAGGTCTAGGTAAGGCCTGAGATTTTCACTGATCAGACTCATACTTTCGCCTTCTTCACATACTTGTTGAACGGATCCTGGGTTTTTTCTGGTTTGGGACACGTAGTAATGTGGTACCACACTGAAACATTCAATTAAAACTGGTCTTGATAAATATTTTAGAGAATAACGCATGTTAGGTCTGGGTTAGGTCTAGGATTTGCCCTCATCAGGCTCATACTTTCGCATATTTCTCATACTTCATGGCTAGATCCTGGGCTATTTCTGGATTGGATCACGTAGTAAAGTGGTACCACACTGAAACATTCAATGAAACCTGGTCTGGATAAGAATTTTAGAGGATAACGCATGTTAGGTCAAGGTTAGGTCTAAGATTTGCCCTCATCAGGCTCACAGTTTCGCGTTTTTCACATACTTGTCGAACAGATTTTGGGTTTTTTGTGGTTTGGATCACGTAGTAATGTGGTACCACACTGAAACATTCAATTAAACCTGGTCTTGATAAATATTTTAGAGGATAACGCATGTTAGGTCTGGGATAGGTCTGGGATTAGCCCTTATCAGACTCATACTTTCGCACACTTCACATACTCGTTGACGAGATCCTGGGTTTTTTTCTAGTTTGGATCACGCAGTAATGTGGTACCACACTGAAACAGTCGATTAAACCTGGTTTCGATCAATATTTTTGAGGATAACGCATGTTATGTCTGGGATAGGTCTGGGATTAGCCCTCATCAGACTCATACTTTCGCTTTCTTCATACTTGTTGAACGGATCCTGGGCTTTTTCTGGATTGCATCACGTAGTAATGTAGTACCACACTGAAACAGTCAATGAAACCTGGTTTCCATCAATATTTTAGAGGACAACGCAAGTTAGGTCTAGGTAAGGCCTGAGATTTTCACTGATCAGACTCATACATTCGCATTCTTCACATACTTGTTGAACGGATCCTGGGTTTTTTCTGGTTTGGATCACGTAGAAATGTGGTACCACACTGAAACATTCAATTAAACCTGGTCTTGATAAATATTTTAGAGGATAACGCATGTTAGGTCTGGGATAGGTCTGGGATTAGCCCTTATCAGACTCATACTTTCGCACACTTCACATACTCGTTGACGAGATCCTGGGTTTTTTTCTAGTTTGGATCAC
Source organism: Colletes latitarsis (assembly GCF_051014445.1). NCBI lineage: Eukaryota > Metazoa > Arthropoda > Insecta > Hymenoptera > Colletidae > Colletes > Colletes latitarsis. The sequence goes on along the minus strand of NW_027488366.1, from coordinate 25,872,706 downwards.
GCAGTAATGTGGTACCACACTGAAACAGTCGATTAAACCTGGTTTCGATCAATATTTTTGAGGATAACGCATGTTATGTCTGGGATAGGTCTGGGATTAGCCCTCATCAGACTCATACTTTCGCTTTCTTCATACTTGTTGAACGGATCCTGGGCTTTTTCTGGATTGCATCACGTAGTAATGTAGTACCACACTGAAACAGTCAATGAAACCTGGTTTCCATCAATATTTTAGAGGACAACGCAAGTTAGGTCTAGGTAAGGCCTGAGATTTTCACTGATCAGACTCATACATTCGCATTCTTCACATACTTGTTGAACGGATCCTGGGTTTTTTCTGGTTTGGATCACGTAGAAATGTGGTACCACACTGAAACATTCAATTAAACCTGGTCTTGATAAATATTTTAGAGTATAACGCATGTTAGGTCTGGGTTACGTCTAGGATTTGCCCTCATCAGGCTCATACCTTCGCATATTTCTCATACTTCATGGCTAGATCCTGGGCTGTTTCTGCATTGTATCACGTAGTAATGTGGTACCACACTGAAACATTCAATTAAACCTGGTCTTGATAAATATTTTAGAGGATCACGCAAGCTAGGTCTGGGATAGGTCTGGGATTAGCCCTCATCAGACTCATACTTTCGCACACTTCACATACTCGTTGACAAGATCCTGGGTTTTTTCCTGGCTTGGATCACGTAGTAATGTGGTTCCACACTGAAACAGTCGATTAAACTTGGCTTCGATCAATATTTTAGAGGATAACGCAAGTTAGGTCTGGGATAGGTCTGGGATTTGCCCTCATCAGGCTCATACTTTCGCGTTTTTCACATACTTGTTGAACGGATCCTAGGTTTTTTCTGGTTTGGGTCACGTAGTAATGTGGGACCACACTGAAACAGTCAATTAAACCTGGTTTCGACCAATATTTTAGAGAATAATTCATGTTAGGTCTAGGTTAGGCCTGGGATTTGCTCTCATCAGGCTCATACTTTCGTACACTTCACATAGTTGTTGAACGGATACTGCGTTATTTTCTGGTTTGGATCACATAGTAATGTGGCACCACACTGAAACATTCAATTAAACCTGGTCTTGATAAATATTTTAGAGAATAACGCATGTTAGGTCTGGGTTAGGTCTAGGATTTGCCCTCATCAGGCTCATACTTTCGCATATTTCTCATACTTCATGGCTAGATCCTGGGCTATTTCTGGATTGGATCAGGTAGTAAAGTGGTACCACACTGAAACATTCAATGAAACCTGGTCTGGATAAAAATTTTAGAGGATAACGCATGTTAGGTCAAGGTTAGGTCTAAGATTTGCCCTCATCAGGCTCACAGTTTCGCGTTTTTCACATACTTGTCGAACAGATCCTGGGTTTTCTCTGGTTTGGATCACGTAGTAATGTGGGTCCACACTGAAACAATCAATTAAACCTGGTCTTGATATATATTTTTGAGGATAACGCATGTTAGGTCTAGGTTAGGCCTGGGATTTTCACTCATCAGACTCATATATTCGCATTCTTCACATACTTTTTGAACGGATCCTGGGTTTTTTCCGGTTTGGATCACGTAGTAATGTGGTTCCAAACTGAAACAGTCCATTAAACCTGGTTTGGATCAATATTTTAGAGGATAACGCATGTTAGGTCTAGGTTAGGCCCGGGATTTTCACTCATCAGACTCATATTTCGCATTCTTCACATACTTGTTGAACGGATCCTGGGTTTTTTCTGGTTTTGATCACGTAGTAATGTGGGACCACACTGAATCAATCAATTAAACCTGGTCTTGATAAATATTTTAGAGGATAACGCATGTTAGGTTTGGCTTAGGTCTAGGATTTGCCCTCATCAGGCTCACAGTTTCGCGTTTTTCACATACTTGTTGAACAGATCCTGGGTTTTTTCTGGTTTGGATCACGTAGTAATGTGGTACCACACTAAAACAGTCAATTAAACCAGGTTTCGATCAATATTTTTGAGGATAACGCATGTTAGGTCTAGGTTAGGCCTGGGATTTTCACTCATCAGACTCATATATTCGCATTCTTCACATACTTTTTGAACGGATCCTGGGTTTTTTCTGGTTTGGATCACGTAGTAATGTGGGTCCACACTGAAACAATCAATTAAACCTGGTCTTGATATATATTTTAGAGGATAACGCATGTTAGGTCTGGGATAGGTCTGGGATTTGCCCTCATCAGACTCATACTTTCGCATTCTTCACATACTTGTTGAACTGATCCTGGGTTTTTTCCGGTTTGGATCACGTAGTAATGTGGTTCCAAACTGAAACAGTCCATTAAACCTGGTTTGGATCAATATTTTAGAGGATAACGCATGTTAGGTCTAGGTTAGCCCTGGGATTTACACCCATCAGACTCATACTTTCGCATTCTTCTTATACTTGTTGAACTGATCCTGGGTTTTTTCTGGTTTGGATCACGTAGTAATGTGGTACCACACTGAAACAGTCGATTAAACCTGGTTTCGATCAATATTTTAGAGGATAACGCAAGTTAGGTCTAGGTTAGGCCCGGGATTTTCACTCATCAGACTCATATTTCGCATTCTTCACATACTTGTTGAACGCATCCTGGGTTTTTTCTGGTTTTGATCACGTAGTAATGTGGGACCACACTGAATCAATCAATTAAACCTGGTTTGGATCAATATTTTAGAGGATAACGCATGTTAGGTCTAGGTTAGGTCTGGGATTTTCGATCATGAGACTCATACTTTCGCATTGTTCACATACTTGTTGAACGGATCCGGGGTTTTTTCTGGTTTGGTTCATGTAGTAATGTGGTACCACACTGAAACAGTCAATTAAACCTGGTTTCGATCAATATTTTAGAGGATAACGCATGTTAGGTTTGGCTTAGGTCTAGGATTTGCCCTCATCAGGCTCACAGTTTCGCGTTTTTCACATACTTGTTGAACAGATCCTGGGTTTTTTCTGGTTTGGATCACGTAGTAATGTGGTACCACACTAAAACAGTCAATTAAACCAGGTTTCGATCAATATTTTTGAGGATAACGCATGTTAGGTCTAGGTTAGGCCTGGGATTTTCACTCATCAGACTCATATATTCGCATTCTTCACATACTTTTTGAACGGATCCTGGGTTTTTTCTGGTTTGGATCACGTAGTAATGTGGGTCCACACTGAAACAATCAATTAAACCTGGTCTTGATATATATTTTAGAGGATAACGCATGTTAGGTCTGGGATAGGTCTGGGATTTTCACCCATCAGACTCATACTTTCGCATTCTTCTTACACTTGTTGAACTGATCCTGGGTTTTTTCTGGTTTGGATCACGTAGTAATGTGGTACCACACTGAAACAGTCAATAAAAACCTGGTTTCCATCAATATTTTAGAGGACAGCTCATGTTAGGTCTAGGTTAGGCCTGGGATTTGCCCTGATCAGGGTCATACTTTCGCAGTTTTAACATACATGTTGACCTGATCGAGGGTTTTTTCTGCTTTGGATCACGTAGTAAAGTGGTACCACGCTGAAACAGTCAATTAAACCTGGTTTCGATCAATATTTTAGAGGATAACGCAAGTTAGGTCTGGCATAGGTCTGGGATTCGCCCTCATCAGACTCATACTTTCGCTTTCTTCACATACTCGTTGAACAGATCCTGTGTTATTTTCGGGTTTGGATCACATAGTAATGTGGTACCACACTGAAACAGTCGATTAAACCAGGTTTCGAACAATATTTTTGAGGATAACGCATGTTAGGTCTGGGATAGGTCTGGGATTTGCTCTCATCAGGCTCATTCTTTCGCATATTTCTCATACTTGATGGCTAGATCCTGAGCTTTTTCTGGATTGCATCACGTAGTAATGAAGTACAACACTGAAACAGTCAATTAAACCTGGTTTCCATCAATATTTTAGAGGACAACGCAAGTTAGGTCTGGGATAGGTCTGGGATTTGCCCTCATCAGGCCCATACTGTCGCGTTTTTCACATACTTGTTGAACAGATCCCGGGTTTTTTCTGGTTTGGATCCCGTAGTAGTGTGGTTCCACACTGAAACAGTCCATTAAACCTGGTTTCGCTCAATATTTTAGAGGATAACGCATGTTAGGTCTAGGTCAGGCCTGGTTTTTTCATTCATCAGACTCATACTTTCGCATTCTTCACATACTTGTTGAACGGATCCTGGGTTTTTTCTGGTTTGGATCACGTAGTTATGTGGGTCCACACTGAAACAATCAATTAAACCTGGTCTTGATAAATATTTTAGAGGATAACGCATGTTAGGTCTGGGATAGGTCTGGGATTTGCGCTCATCAGACTCATACTTTCGCACACTTCACATACTCGTTGAACAGATCCTGGGTTATCTTCTGGTTTGGATCACATAGTAATGTGGTACCGCACTGAAACAGTCGATTAAACCAGGTTTCGATCAATATTTTTTAGGATAACGCATGTTAGGTCTAGGTTAGGCCTGGGATTTTCACTCATCAGACTCATACTTTCGCATTCTTCACATACCTGTTGAACGGATCCTGGGTTTTTTCTGGTTTGGATCACGTAGTAATGTGGGTCCACACTGAAACAATCAATTAAACCTGGTCTTGATAAATATTTTAGAGGATAACGCATGTTAGGTCTGGGATAGGTCTGGGATTTGCCCTCATCAGACTCATACTTTCGCACACTTCACATACTCGTTGAACAGATCCTGGGTTTTTACTGGTTTGGATCACATAGTAATGTGGTACCACACTGAAACAGTCGATTAAACCAGGTTTCGATCAATATTCTTGAGGATAACGCATGTTAGGTCTAGGTTAGGCCTGGGATTTTCACTCATCAGACTCATACTTTCGCATTCCTCACATACTTGTTGAACGGATCCTGGGTTTTTTCTGGTTTATATCACGTAGTAATGTGGTACCACACTGAAACAGTCCATTAAACCTGGTTTGGATCAATATTTTAGAGGATAACGCATGTTAGGTCTAGGTTAGCCCTGGGATTTTCACCCATCAGACTCATACTTTCGCATTCTTCTTATACTTGTTGAACTGATCCTGGGTTTTTTCTGGTTTGGATCACGTAGTAATGTGGTTCCACACTGAAGCAGTCGATTAAACCTGGTTTCGATCAATATTTTAGAGGATAACGCAAGTTAAGTCTGGGATTGGTCTGGGATTTGACCTCATCAGCCTCATACTTTCGCACACTTCACATTCTCGTTGAACAGATCCTGGGTTTTTTTCTGGTTTGGATCACATAGTAATGTGGCACCACACTGAAACAGTCGATTAAACCACGTTTCGATCAATATTTTTGAGGATAACGCATGTTAGGTCTAGGTTAGGCCCGGGATTTTCACTCATCAGACACATATTTCACATCCTTCACATACTTGTTGAACGGATCCTGGGTTTTTTCTGGTTTGGATCACGTAGTAATGTGGGACCACACTGAATCAGTCAATTAAACCTGGTTTCGACCAATATTTTAGAGAATAATTCATGTTAGGTCTAGGTTAGGTCTGGGATTTTCTCTCATCAGGCTCATTCTTTCGCATATTTCTCATACTTGTTGTACGGATCCTGGGCTTTTTCTGGATTGGATCACGTAGTAATGAAGTACAACACTGAAACAGTCAATTAAACCTGGTTTCCATCAATATTTTAGAGGACAGCGCACGTTAGGTCTAGGTTAGGCCTGGGAATTGCCCTGATCAGGGTCATACTTTCGCAGTTTTAACATACTTGTTGACCTGATCGAGGGTTTTTTCTGCTTTGGATCACGTAGTAAAGTGGTACCACACTGAAACAGTCCATTAAACCTGGTTTGGATCAATATTTTAGAGGATAACGCATGTTAGGTCTAGGTTAGGTCTGGGATTTGCGCTCATGAGACTCATACTTTCGCATTCTTCACATACTTGTTGAACGGATCCTGGGTTTTTTCTGGTTTGGTTCATGTAGTAATGTGGTACCACACTGAAACAATCAATTAAACCTGGTCTTGATAAATATTTTAGAGGATAACGCATGTTAGGTTTGGCTTAGGTCTAGGATTTGCCCCCAGCAGACTCATTCTTTCGCATATTTCTCATACTTCATGGCTAGATCCTGGGCTGTTTCTGGTTTGTATCACGTAGTAATGTGGTACCACGCTGAAACAGTCAATTAAACCTGGTTTCGATCAATATTTTAGAGGATAACGCAAGTTAGGTCTGGCATAGGTCTGGGAATCGCCCTCATCAGACTCATACTTTCGCATTCTTCTCATACTTGTTGAACTGATCCTGGGTTTTTTCTGGTTTGGATCACGTAGTAATTTGGTACCACACTGAAGCAGTCGACTAAACCAGGTTTCGATTTATATTTTTGAGGATAACGCATGTTAGGTCTGGGATAGGTCTGGGATTTGCCCTCATCAGGCTCATACTTTCGCGTTTTTCACATACTTGTTGAACAGATCCTGGGTTTTTTCTGGTTTGGATCCCGTAGTAGTGTGGTACCACAATAAAACAGTCAATTAAACCTGGTTTCGATCAATATTTTAGAGGATATCGCAAGTTAGGTCTGGGATAGGTCTGGGATTAGCCCTCATCAGACTCATACTTTCGCTTTCTTCACATACTCGTTGAACAGATCCTGGGTTTTTTCTGGTTTGGATCCCGTAGTAGTGTGGTACCACAATAATACAGTCAATTAAACCTGGTTTCGATCAATATTTTAGAGGATATCGCAAGTTAGGTCTGGGATAGGTCTGGGATTAGCCCTCATCAGACTCATACTTTCGCTTTCTTCACATACTCGTTGAACAGATCCTGTGTTATTTTCTGGTTTGGATCACATAGTAATGTGGTACCACACTGAAACAGTCGATTAAACCAGGTTTCGAACAATATTTTTGAGGATAACGCATGTTAGGTCTGGGATAGGTCTGGGATTTGCTCTCATCAGGCTCATTCTTTCGCATATTTCTCATACTTGATGGCTAGATCCTGAGCTTTTTCTGGATTGCATCACGTAGTAATGAAGTACAACACTGAAACAGTCAATTAAACCTGGTTTCCATCAATGTTTTAGAGGACAATGCAAGTTAGGTCTGGGATAGGTCTGGGATTTGCTCTCATCAGGCTCATTCTTTCGCATATTTCTCATACCTGATGGCTAGATCCTGAGCTTTTCTGGATTGCATCACGTAGTAATGAAGTAGAACACTGAAACAGTCAATTGAACCTGGTTTCCATCAATATTTTAGAGGACAACGCAAGTTAGGTCTAGGTCAGGCCTGGGATTCGCCCTCATCAGGCTCATACTTTCGCGTTTCTCACATACTTGTTGAACAGATCCTGGGTTTTTTCTGGTTTATATCACGTAGTAATGTGGTACCACACTGAAACAGTCCATTAAACCTGGTTTGGATCAATATTTTACAGGATAACGCATGTTAGATCTAGGTTAGCCCTGGGATTTTCACCCATCAGACTCATACTTTCGCATTCTTCTTATACTTGTTGAACTGATCCTGGGTTTTTTCTGGTTTGGATCACGTAGTAATGTGGTACCACACTGAAGCAGTCGATTAAACCTGGTTTCGATCAATATTTTAGAGGATAACGCAAGTTAAGTCTGGGATTGGTCTGGGATTTGACCTCATCAGCCTCATACTTTCGCACACTTCACATTCTCGTTGAACAGATCCTGGGTTTTTTTCTGGTTTGGATCACATAGTAATGTGGCACCACACTGAAACAGTCGATTAAACCACGTTTCGATCAATATTTTTGAGGATAACGCATGTTAGGTCTAGGTTAGGCCCGGGATTTTCACTCATCAGACACATATTTCACATTCTTCACATACTTGTTGAACGGATCCTGGGTTTTTTCTGGTTTGGATCACGTAGTAATGTGGGACCACACTGAATCAGTCAATTAAACCTGGTTTCGACCAATATTTTAGAGAATAATTCATGTTAGGTCTAGGTTAGGTCTGGGATTTTCTCTCATCAGGCTCATTCTTTCGCATATTTCTCATACTTGAGGGCTAGATCCTGGGCTTTTTCTGGATTGGATCACGTAGTAATGAAGTACAACACTGAAACAGTCAATTAAACCTGGTTTCCATCAATATTTTAGAGGACAGCGCATGTTAGGTCTAGGTTAGGCCTGGGACTTGCCCTGATCAGGGTCATACTTTCGCAGTTTTAACATACATGTTGACCTGATCGAGGGTTTTTTCTGCTTTGGATCACGTAGTAAAGTGGTACCACACTGAAACAGTCCATTAAACCTGGTTTGGATCAATATTTTAGAGGATAACGCATGTTAGGTCTAGGTTAGGTCTGGGATTTTCGCTCATGAGACTCATACTTTCGCATTCTTCACATACTTGTTGAACGGATCCTGGGTTTTTTCTGGTTTGGTTCATGTAGTAATGTGGTACCACACTGAAACAATCAATTAAACCTGGTCTTGATAAATATTTTAGAGGATAACGCATGTTAGGTTTGGCTTAGGTCTAGGATTTGCCCCCAGCAGGCTCATACTTTCGCATATTTCTCATACTTCATGGCTAGATCCTGGGCTGTTTCTGGTTTGTATCACGTAGTAATGTGGTACCACGCTGAAACAGTCAATTAAACCTGGTTTCGATCAATATTTTAGAGGATAACGCAAGTTAGGTCTGGCATAGGTCTGGGATTCGCCCTCATCAGGCTCATACTTTCGCGTTTTTCACATACTTGTTGAACAGATCCTGGGTTTTTTCTGGTTTGTATCACGTAGTAGTGTGGTACCACACTGAAACAGTCCATTAAAGCTGGTTTGGATCAATTGCTTAGAGGATAACGCATGTTAGGTCTAGGTTAGCCCTGGGATTTTCACTCATCAGACTCATACTTTCGCATTCTTCTCATACTTGTTGAACTGATCCTGGGTTTTTTCTGGTTTGGATCACGTAGTAATTTGGTACCACACTGAAGCAGTCGATTAAACCTGGTTTCGATCAATATCTTAGAGGATAACGCAAGTTAAGTCTGGGAATGGTCTGGGATTTGACCTCATCAGACACATATTTTCGCACACTTCGCATACTCGTTGAACAGATCCCGGGTTATTTTCTGGTTTGGATCACATAGTAATGTGGTACCACACAGAAACATTCAATTAAACCTGTTCTGGATAAATATTTTAGAGGATAAAGCATCTTAGGTCTGGGTTAGGCCCGGGATTTTCACTCATCAGACTCATATTTCGCATTCTTCACATACTTGTTGAACGGATCCTGGGTTTTTTCTGGTTCTGATCACGTAGTAATGTGGGACCACACTGAATCAATCAATTAAACCTGGTCTTGATAAATATTTTAGAGGATAACGCATGTTAGGTTTGGCTTAGGTCTAGGATTTGCCCCCAGCAGGCTCATACTTTCGCATATTTCTCGTACTTGATGGCTAGATCCTGGGCTTTTTCTGGATTGGATCACGTAGTAATGAAGTACAACACTGAAACAGTCAATTAAACCAGGTTTCCATCAATATTTTAGAGGACAGCGCATGTTAGGTCTAGGTTAGGCCTGGGATTTGCCCTGAGCAGGGTCATACTTTCGCAGTTTTAACATACATGTTGACCTGATCGAGGGTTTTTTCTGCTTTGGATCACGTAGTAAAGTGGTACCACACTGAAACAGTCCATTAAACCTGGTTTGGATCAATATTTTAGAGGATAACGCATGTTAGGTCTAGGTTAGGTCTGGGATTTTCGATCATGAGACTCATACTTTCGCATTGTTCACATACTTGTTGAACGGATCCTGGGTTTTTTCTGGTCTGGTTCATGTAGTAATGTGGTACCACACTGAAACAGTCAATTAAACCTGGTTTCGATCAATATTTTAGAGGATAACGCAAGTTAGGTCTGGCATAGGTCTGGGATTCGCCCTCATCAGGCTCATACTTTCGCGTTTCTCACATACTTGTTGAACAGATCCTGGGTTTTTTCTGGTTTATATCACGTAGTAATGTGGTACCACACTGAAACAGTCCATTAAACCTGGTTTGGATCAATATTTTAGAGGATAACGCATGTTAGGTCTAGGTTAGCCCTGGGATTTTCACCCATCAGACTCATACTTTCGCATTCTTCTTATACTTGTTGAAGTGATCCTGGGTTTTTTCTGGTTTGGATCACGTAGTAATGTGGTACCACACTGAAGCAGTCGATTAAACCTGGTTTCGATCAATATTTTAGAGGATAACGCAAGTTAAGTCTGGGATTGGTCTGGGATTTGACCTCATCAGCCTCATACTTTCGCACACTTCACATTCTCGTTGAACAGATCCTGGGATTTTTTCTGGATTGGATCACATAGTAATGTGGCACCACACTGAAACAGTCGATTAAACCACGTTTCGATCAATATTTTTGAGGATAACGCATGTTAGGTCTAGGTTAGGCCCGGGATTTTCACTCATCAGACACATATTTCACATTCTTCACATACTTGTTGAACGGATCCTGGGTTTTTTCTGGTTTGGATCACGTAGTAATGTGGGACCACACTGAATCAGTCAATTAAACCTGGTTTCGACCAATATTTTAGAGAATAATTCATGTTAGGTCTAGGTTAGGTCTGGGATTTTCTCTCATCAGGCTCATTCTTTCGCATATTTCTCATACTTGAGGGCTAGATCCTGGGCTTTTTCTGGATTGGATCACGTAGTAATGAAGTACAACACTGAAACAGTCAATTAAACCTGGTTTCCATCAATATTTTAGAGGACAGCGCACGTTAGGTCTAGGTTAGGCCTGGGAATTGCCCTGATCAGGGTCATACTTTCGCAGTTTTAACATACTTGTTGACCTGATCGAGGGTTTTTTCTGCTTTGGATCACGTAGTAAAGTGGTACCACACTGAAACAGTCCATTAAACCTGGTTTGGATCAATATTTTAGAGGATAACGCATGTTAGGTCTAGGTTAGGTCTGGGATTTGCGCTCATGAGACTCATACTTTCGCATTCTTCACATACTTGTTGAACGGATCCTGGGTTTTTTCTGGTTTGGTTCATGTAGTAATGTGGTACCACACTGAAACAATCAATTAAACCTGGTCTTGATAAATATTTTAGAGGATAACGCATGTTAGGTTTGGCTTAGGTCTAGGATTTGCCCCCAGCAGACTCATTCTTTCGCATATTTCTCATACTTCATGGCTAGATCCTGGGCTGTTTCTGGTTTGTATCACGTAGTAATGTGGTACCACGCTGAAACAGTCAATTAAACCTGGTTTCGATCAATATTTTAGAGGATAACGCAAGTTAGGTCTGGCATAGGTCTGGGAATCGCCCTCATCAGACTCATACTTTCGCATTCTTCTCATACTTGTTGAACTGATCCTGGGTTTTTTCTGGTTTGGATCACGTAGTAATTTGGTACCACACTGAAGCAGTCGACTAAACCAGGTTTCGATTTATATTTTTGAGGATAACGCATGTTAGGTCTGGGATAGGTCTGGGATTTGCCCTCATCAGGCTCATACTTTCGCGTTTTTCACATACTTGTTGAACAGATCCTGGGTTTTTTCTGGTTTGGATCCCGTAGTAGTGTGGTACCACAATAAAACAGTCAATTAAACCTGGTTTCGATCAATATTTTAGAGGATATCGCAAGTTAGGTCTGGGATAGGTCTGGGATTAGCCCTCATCAGACTCATACTTTCGCTTTCTTCACATACTCGTTGAACAGATCCTGGGTTTTTTCTGGTTTGGATCCCGTAGTAGTGTGGTACCACAATAATACAGTCAATTAAACCTGGTTTCGATCAATATTTTAGAGGATATCGCAAGTTAGGTCTGGGATAGGTCTGGGATTAGCCCTCATCAGACTCATACTTTCGCTTTCTTCACATACTCGTTGAACAGATCCTGTGTTATTTTCTGGTTTGGATCACATAGTAATGTGGTACCACACTGAAACAGTCGATTAAACCAGGTTTCGAACAATATTTTTGAGGATAACGCATGTTAGGTCTGGGATAGGTCTGGGATTTGCTCTCATCAGGCTCATTCTTTCGCATATTTCTCATACTTGATGGCTAGATCCTGAGCTTTTTCTGGATTGCATCACGTAGTAATGAAGTACAACACTGAAACAGTCAATTAAACCTGGTTTCCATCAATGTTTTAGAGGACAATGCAAGTTAGGTCTGGGATAGGTCTGGGATTTGCTCTCATCAGGCTCATTCTTTCGCATATTTCTCATACCTGATGGCTAGATCCTGAGCTTTTCTGGATTGCATCACGTAGTAATGAAGTAGAACACTGAAACAGTCAATTGAACCTGGTTTCCATCAATATTTTAGAGGACAACGCAAGTTAGGTCTAGGTCAGGCCTGGGATTCGCCCTCATCAGGCTCATACTTTCGCGTTTCTCACATACTTGTTGAACAGATCCTGGGTTTTTTCTGGTTTATATCACGTAGTAATGTGGTACCACACTGAAACAGTCCATTAAACCTGGTTTGGATCAATATTTTACAGGATAACGCATGTTAGATCTAGGTTAGCCCTGGGATTTTCACCCATCAGACTCATACTTTCGCATTCTTCTTATACTTGTTGAACTGATCCTGGGTTTTTTCTGGTTTGGATCACGTAGTAATGTGGTACCACACTGAAGCAGTCGATTAAACCTGGTTTCGATCAATATTTTAGAGGATAACGCAAGTTAAGTCTGGGATTGGTCTGGGATTTGACCTCATCAGCCTCATACTTTCGCACACTTCACATTCTCGTTGAACAGATCCTGGGTTTTTTTCTGGTTTGGATCACATAGTAATGTGGCACCACACTGAAACAGTCGATTAAACCACGTTTCGATCAATATTTTTGAGGATAACGCATGTTAGGTCTAGGTTAGGCCCGGGATTTTCACTCATCAGACACATATTTCACATTCTTCACATACTTGTTGAACGGATCCTGGGTTTTTTCTGGTTTGGATCACGTAGTAATGTGGGACCACACTGAATCAGTCAATTAAACCTGGTTTCGACCAATATTTTAGAGAATAATTCATGTTAGGTCTAGGTTAGGTCTGGGATTTTCTCTCATCAGGCTCATTCTTTCGCATATTTCTCATACTTGAGGGCTAGATCCTGGGCTTTTTCTGGATTGGATCACGTAGTAATGAAGTACAACACTGAAACAGTCAATTAAACCTGGTTTCCATCAATATTTTAGAGGACAGCGCATGTTAGGTCTAGGTTAGGCCTGGGACTTGCCCTGATCAGGGTCATACTTTCGCAGTTTTAACATACATGTTGACCTGATCGAGGGTTTTTTCTGCTTTGGATCACGTAGTAAAGTGGTACCACACTGAAACAGTCCATTAAACCTGGTTTGGATCAATATTTTAGAGGATAACGCATGTTAGGTCTAGGTTAGGTCTGGGATTTTCGCTCATGAGACTCATACTTTCGCATTCTTCACATACTTGTTGAACGGATCCTGGGTTTTTTCTGGTTTGGTTCATGTAGTAATGTGGTACCACACTGAAACAATCAATTAAACCTGGTCTTGATAAATATTTTAGAGGATAACGCATGTTAGGTTTGGCTTAGGTCTAGGATTTGCCCCCAGCAGGCTCATACTTTCGCATATTTCTCATACTTCATGGCTAGATCCTGGGCTGTTTCTGGTTTGTATCACGTAGTAATGTGGTACCACGCTGAAACAGTCAATTAAACCTGGTTTCGATCAATATTTTAGAGGATAACGCAAGTTAGGTCTGGCATAGGTCTGGGATTCGCCCTCATCAGGCTCATACTTTCGCGTTTTTCACATACTTGTTGAACAGATCCTGGGTTTTTTCTGGTTTGTATCACGTAGTAGTGTGGTACCACACTGAAACAGTCCATTAAAGCTGGTTTGGATCAATTGCTTAGAGGATAACGCATGTTAGGTCTAGGTTAGCCCTGGGATTTTCACTCATCAGACTCATACTTTCGCATTCTTCTCATACTTGTTGAACTGATCCTGGGTTTTTTCTGGTTTGGATCACGTAGTAATTTGGTACCACACTGAAGCAGTCGATTAAACCTGGTTTCGATCAATATCTTAGAGGATAACGCAAGTTAAGTCTGGGAATGGTCTGGGATTTGACCTCATCAGACACATATTTTCGCACACTTCGCATACTCGTTGAACAGATCCCGGGTTATTTTCTGGTTTGGATCACATAGTAATGTGGTACCACACAGAAACATTCAATTAAACCTGTTCTGGATAAATATTTTAGAGGATAAAGCATCTTAGGTCTGGGTTAGGCCCGGGATTTTCACTCATCAGACTCATATTTCGCATTCTTCACATACTTGTTGAACGGATCCTGGGTTTTTTCTGGTTCTGATCACGTAGTAATGTGGGACCACACTGAATCAATCAATTAAACCTGGTCTTGATAAATATTTTAGAGGATAACGCATGTTAGGTTTGGCTTAGGTCTAGGATTTGCCCCCAGCAGGCTCATACTTTCGCATATTTCTCGTACTTGATGGCTAGATCCTGGGCTTTTTCTGGATTGGATCACGTAGTAATGAAGTACAACACTGAAACAGTCAATTAAACCAGGTTTCCATCAATATTTTAGAGGACAGCGCATGTTAGGTCTAGGTTAGGCCTGGGATTTGCCCTGAGCAGGGTCATACTTTCGCAGTTTTAACATACATGTTGACCTGATCGAGGGTTTTTTCTGCTTTGGATCACGTAGTAAAGTGGTACCACACTGAAACAGTCCATTAAACCTGGTTTGGATCAATATTTTAGAGGATAACGCATGTTAGGTCTAGGTTAGGTCTGGGATTTTCGATCATGAGACTCATACTTTCGCATTGTTCACATACTTGTTGAACGGATCCTGGGTTTTTTCTGGTCTGGTTCATGTAGTAATGTGGTACCACACTGAAACAGTCAATTAAACCTGGTTTCGATCAATATTTTAGAGGATAACGCAAGTTAGGTCTGGCATAGGTCTGGGATTCGCCCTCATCAGGCTCATACTTTCGCGTTTCTCACATACTTGTTGAACAGATCCTGGGTTTTTTCTGGTTTATATCACGTAGTAATGTGGTACCACACTGAAACAGTCCATTAAACCTGGTTTGGATCAATATTTTAGAGGATAACGCATGTTAGGTCTAGGTTAGCCCTGGGATTTTCACCCATCAGACTCATACTTTCGCATTCTTCTTATACTTGTTGAAGTGATCCTGGGTTTTTTCTGGTTTGGATCACGTAGTAATGTGGTACCACACTGAAGCAGTCGATTAAACCTGGTTTCGATCAATATTTTAGAGGATAACGCAAGTTAAGTCTGGGATTGGTCTGGGATTTGACCTCATCAGCCTCATACTTTCGCACACTTCACATTCTCGTTGAACAGATCCTGGGATTTTTTCTGGATTGGATCACATAGTAATGTGGCACCACACTGAAACAGTCGATTAAACCACGTTTCGATCAATATTTTTGAGGATAACGCATGTTAGGTCTAGGTTAGGCCCGGGATTTTCACTCATCAGACACATATTTCACATTCTTCACATACTTGTTGAACGGATCCTGGGTTTTTTCTGGTTTGGATCACGTAGTAATGTGGGACCACACTGAATCAGTCAATTAAACCTGGTTTCGACCAATATTTTAGAGAATAATTCATGTTAGGTCTAGGTTAGGTCTGGGATTTTCTCTCATCAGGCTCATTCTTTCGCATATTTCTCATACTTGAGGGCTAGATCCTGGGCTTTTTCTGGATTGGATCACGTAGTAATGAAGTACAACACTGAAACAGTCAATTAAACCTGGTTTCCATCAATATTTTAGAGGACAGCGCATGTTAGGTCTAGGTTAGGCCTGGGACTTGCCCTGATCAGGGTCATACTTTCGCAGTTTTAACATACATGTTGACCTGATCGAGGGTTTTTTCTGCTTTGGATCACGTAGTAAAGTGGTACCACACTGAAACAGTCCATTAAACCTGGTTTGGATCAATATTTTAGAGGATAACGCATGTTAGGTCTAGGTTAGGTCTGGGATTTTCGCTCATGAGACTCATACTTTCGCATTCTTCACATACTTGTTGAACGGATCCTGGGTTTTTTCTTGTTTGGTTCATGTAGTAATGTGGTACCACACTGAAACAATCAATTAAACCTGGTCTTGATAAATATTTTAGAGGATAACGCATGTTAGGTCTGGGATAGGTATGGGATTTGCCCTCATCAGACTCATACTTTCGCACACTTCACATACTCGTTGAACAGGTCCTGGGTTATTTTCTGGTTTGGATCACATAGTAATGTGGTACCACACTGAAACAGTCGATTAAACCAGGTTTCGATCTATATTTTTGAGGATAACGCATGTTAGGTCTGGGATAGGTCTGGGATTTGCCCTCATCAGGCTCATACTTTCGCGTTTTTCACATACTTGTTGAACAGATCCTGGGTTTTTTCTGGTTTGGATCCCGTAGTAGTGTGGTACCACAATAAAACAGTCAATTAAACCTGGTTTCGATCAATATTTTAGAGGATATCGCAAGTTAGGTCTGGGATAGGTCTGGGATTAGCCCTCATCAGACTCATACTTTCGCTTTCTTCACATACTCGTTGAACAGATCCTGGGTTTCTTCTGGTTTGGATCCCGTAGTAGTGTGGTACCACAATAAAACAGTCAATTAAACCTGGTTTCGATCATTATTTTAGAGGATATCGCAAGTTAGGTCTGGGATAGGTCCGGGATTAGCCCTCATCAGACTCATACTTTCGCTTTCTTCACATACTCGTTGAACAGATCCTGGGTTTTTTCTGGTTTGGATCACGTAGTAATTTGGTACCACACTGAAGCAGTCGATTAAACCTGGTTTCGATCAATATCTTAGAGGATAACGCAAGTTAAGTCTGGGAATGGTCTGGGATTTGACCTCATCAGACACATATTTTCGCACACTTCACATACTCGTTGAACAGATCCTGGGTTATTTTCTGGTTTGGATCACATAGTAATGTGGTACCACACTGAAACAGTCGATTAAACCTGGTTTCACTCAATATTTTAGAGGATAACGCATGTTAGGTCTAGGTCAGGCCTGGGATTTTCACTCATCAGACTCATACTTTCGCATTCTTCACATACGTGTTGAACGGATGCTGGGTTTTTTCTGGTTTGGTTCATGTAGTAATGTGGTACCACACTGAAACAGTCAATTAAACCTGGTTTCGATCAATATTTTAGAGGATAACGCATGTTAGGTCTGGGTTACGTCTAGGAATTGCCCTCATCAGGCTCATACTTTCGCATATTTCTCATACTTCATGGCTAGATCCTGGGCTGTTTCTGCATTGTATCACGTAGTAATGTGGTACCACGCTGAAACAGTCAATTAAACCTGGTTTCGATCAATATTTTAGAGGATAACGCAAGTTAGGTCTGGGATAGGTCTAGGATTTGCCCTCATCAGGCTCTTACTATCGCATATTTCTCATACTTCATGGCTAGATCCTGGGCTATTTCTGGATTGGATCACGTAGTAAAGTGGTACCACACTGAAACATTCAATGAAACCTGTTCTGGATAAATATTTTAGAGGATAAAGCATCTTAGGTCTGGGTTAGGCCTGGGATTTTCACTCATCAGACTCATACTTTCGCATTCTTCACATACTTGTTGAACGGATCCTGGGTTTTTTCTGGTTTGGATCACGTAGTAATGTGGGTCCACACTGAAACAATCAATTAAACCTGGTCTTGATAAATATTTTAGAGGATAACACATGTTAGGTCTGGGATAGGTCTGGGTTTGCCCTCATCAGACTCATACTTTCGCACACTTCGCATACTCGTTGAACAGATCCCGGGTTATTTTCTGGTTTGGATCACATAGTAATGTGGTACCACACAGAAACATTCAATTAAACCTGTTCTGGATAAATATTTTAGAGGATAAAGCATCTTAGGTCTGGGTTAGGCCCGGGATTTTCACTCATCAGACTCATATTTCGCATTCTTCACATACTTGTTGAACGGATCCTGGGTTTTTTCTGGTTTTGATCACGTAGTAATGTGGGACCACACTGAATCAATCAATTAAACCTGGTCTTGATAAATATTTTAGAGGATAACGCATGTTAGGTTTGGCTTAGGTCTAGGATTTGCCCCCAGCAGGCTCATACTTTCGCATATTTCTCATACTTGATGGCTAGATCCTGGGCTTTTTCTGGATTGGATCACGTAGTAATGAAGTACAACACTGAAACAGTCAATTAAACCAGGTTTCCATCAATATTTTAGAGGACAGCGCATGTTAGGTCTAGGTTAGGCCTGGGATTTGCCCTGATCAGGGTCATACTTTCGCAGTTTTAACATACATGTTGACCTGATCGAGGGTTTTTTCTGCTTTGGATCACGTAGTAAAGTGGTACCACACTGAAACAGTCCATTAAACCTGGTTTGGATCAATATTTTAGAGGATAACGCATGTTAGGTCTAGGTTAGGTCTGGGATTTTCGATCATGAGACTCATACTTTCGCATTGTTCACATACTTGTTGAACGGATCCTGGGTTTTTTCTGGTTTGGTTCATGTAGTAATGTGGTACCACACTGAAACAGTCAATTAAACCTGGTTTCGATCAATATTTTAGAGGATAACGCCAGTTAGGTCTGGCATAGGTCTGGGATTCGCCCTCATCAGGCTCATACTTTCGCGTTTCTCACATACTTGTTGAACAGATCCTGGGTTTTTTCTGGTTTATATCACGTAGTAATGTGGTACCACACTGAAACAGTCCATTAAGCCTGGTTTGGATCAATATTTTAGAGGATAACGCATGTTAGGTCTAGGTTAGCCCTGGGATTTTCACCCATCAGACTCATACTTTCGCATTCTTCTTATACTTGTTGAAGTGATCCTGGGTTTTTTCTGGTTTGGATCACGTAGCAATGTGGTACCACACTGAAGCAGTCGATTAAACCTGGTTTCGATCAATATTTTAGAGGATAACGCAAGTTAAGTCTGGGATTGGTCTGGGATTTGACCTCATCAGCCTCATACTTTCGCACACTTCACATTCTCGTTGAACAGATCCTGGGTTTTTTTCTGGTTTGGATCACATAGTAATGTGGCACCACACTGAAACAGTCGATTAAACCACGTTTCGATCAATATTTTTGAGGATAACGCATGTTAGGTCTAGGTTAGGCCCGGGATTTTCACTCATCAGACACATATTTCACATTCTTCACATACTTGTTGAACGGATCCTGGGTTTTTTCTGGTTTGGATCACGTAGTAATGTGGGA
Source organism: Colletes latitarsis (assembly GCF_051014445.1). NCBI lineage: Eukaryota > Metazoa > Arthropoda > Insecta > Hymenoptera > Colletidae > Colletes > Colletes latitarsis. The sequence continues at coordinate 25,853,330 of NW_027488366.1, read as the reverse complement.
CCACACTGAATCAGTCAATTAAACCTGGTTTCGACCAATATTTTAGAGAATAATTCATGTTAGGTCTAGGTTAGGTCTGGGATTTTCTCTCATCAGGCTCATTCTATCGCATATTTCTCATACTTGAGGACTAGATCCTGGGCTTTTTCTGGATTGGATCACGTAGTAATGAAGTACAACACTGAAACAGTCAATTAAACCTGGTTTCCATCAATATTTTAGAGGACAGCGCATGTTAGGTCTAGGTTAGGCCTGGGACTTGCCCTGATCAGGGTCATACTTTCGCAGTTTTAACATACATGTTGACCTGATCGAGGGTTTTTTCTGCTTTGGATCACGTAGTAAAGTGGTACCACACTGAAACAGTCCATTAAACCTGGTTTGGATCAATATTTTAGAGGATAACGCATGTTAGGTCTAGGTTAGGTCTGGGACTTTCGCTCATGAGACTCATACTTTCGCATTCTTCACATACTTGTTGAACGGATCCTGGGTTTTTTCTGGTTTGGTTCATGTAGTAATGTGGTGCCACACTGAAACAGTCGATTAAACCAGGTTTCGAACAATATTTTTGAGGATAACGCATGTTAGGTCTGGGATAGGACTGGGATTTGCTCTCATCAGGCTCATTCTTTCGCATATTTCTCATACTTGATGGCTAGATCCTGAGCTTTTTCTGGATTGCATCACGTAGTAATGAAGTACAACACTGAAACAGTCAATTAAACCTGGTTTCCATCAATGTTTTAGAGGACAACGCAAGTTAGGTCTGGGATAGGTCTGGGATTTGCTCTCATCAGGCTCATTCTTTCGCATATTTCTCATACTTGATGGCTAGATCCTGAGCTTTTCTGGATTGCATCACGTAGTAATGAAGTACAACACTGAAACAGTCAATTAAACCTGGTTTCCATCAATATTTTAGAGGACAACGCAAGTTAGGTCTGGGATAGGTCTGGGATTTGCCGTCATCAGGCCCATACTGTCGCGTTTTTCACATACTTGTTGAACAGATCCTGGGTTTTTTCTGGTTTGGATCCCGTAGTAGTGTGGTACCACACTGAAACAGTCCATTAAACCTGGTTTCGCTCAATATTTCAGAGGATAACGCATGTTAGGTCTAGGACAGGCCTGGTTTTTTCATTCATCAGACTCATACTTTCGCATTCTTCACATACTTGTTGAACGGATCCTGGGTTTTTTCTGGTTTGGATCACGTAGTTATGTGGGTCCACACTGAAACAATCAATTAAACCTGGTCTTGATAAATATTTTAGAGGATAACGCATGTTAGGTCTGGGATAGGTCTGGGATTTGCGCTCATCAGACTCATACTTTCGCACACTTCACATACTCGTTGAACAGATCCTGGGTTATCTTCTGGTTTGGATCACATAGTAATGTGGTACCGCACTGAAACAGTCGATTAAACCAGGTTTCGATCAATATTTTTTAGGATAACGCATGTTAGGTCTAGGTTAGGCCTGGGATTTTCACTCATCAGACTCATACTTTCGCATTCTTCACATACCTGTTGAACGGATCCTGGGTTTTTTCTGGTTTGGATCACGTAGTAATGTGGGTCCACACTGAAACAATCAATTAAACCTGGTCTTGATAAATATTTTAGAGGAGAACGCATGTTAGGTCTGGGATAGGTCTGGGATTTGCCCTCATCAGACTCATACTTTCGCACACTTCACATACTCGTTGAACAGATCCTGGGTTTTTACTGGTTTGGATCACATAGTAATGTGGTACCACACTGAAACAGTCGATTAAACCAGGTTTCGATCAATATTTTTGAGGACAACGCATGTTAGGTCTAGGTTAGGCCTGGGATTTTCACTCATCAGACTCATACTTTCGCATTCCTCACATACTTGTTGAACGGATCCTGGGTATTTTTGTCTGGTTTGGATCACGTAGTAATGTGGTACCACACTGAAACATTCAATTAAACCTGGTCTTGATAAATATTTTAGAGGATAACGCATGTTAGGTCTGGGTTACGTCTAGGATTTGCCCTCATCAGGCTCATACTTTCGCATATTTCTCATACTTCATGGCTAGATCCTGGGCTGTTTCTGCATTGTATCACGTAGTAATGTGGTACCACGCTGAAACAGTCAATTAAACCTGGTTTCGATCAATATTTTAGAGGATAACGCAAGTTAGGTCTGGGATAGGTCTAGGATTTGCCCTCATCAGGCTCTTACTATCGCATATTTCTCATACTTCATGGCTAGATCCTGGGCTATTTCTGGATTGGATCACGTAGTAAAGTGGTACCACACTGAAACATTCAATGAAACCTGTTCTGGATAAATATTTTAGAGGATAAAGCATCTTTGGTCTGGGTTAGGCCTGGGATTTTCACTCATCAGACTCATACTTTCGCATTCTTCACATACTTGTTGAACGGATCCTGGGTTTTTTCTGGTTTGGATCACGTAGTAATGTGGGTCCACACTGAAACAATCAATTAAACCTGGTCTTGATAAATATTTTAGAGGATAACACATGTTAGGTCTGGGATAGGTCTGGGTTTGCCCTCATCAGACTCATACTTTCGCACACTTCGCATACTCGTTGAACAGATCCCGGGTTATTTTCTGGTTTGGATCACATAGTAATGTGGTACCACACAGAAACATTCAATTAAACCTGTTCTGGATAAATATTTTAGAGGATAACGCAAGTTAGGTCTGGGATAGGTCCGGGATTTGCCCTCATCAGGCTCATACTTTCGCGTTTTTCACATACTCGTTGAACAGATCCTGGGTTTTTTCTGGTTTGGGTCACGTAGTATTGTGATACTACACTCAAACAGTCGACTAAACCAGGTTTCGATCAATATTTTTGAGGATAACGCATGTTAGGTCTAGGTTAGGCCTGGGATTTTCACTCATCAGACTCATACTTTCGCATTCTTCACATACTTGTTGAACTGATCCTGGGTTTTTTCTGGTTTGGATCACGTAGTAATGTGGTTCCACACTGAAACAGTCGGTTAAACCTGGTTTCGATGAATATTTTAGAGGATAACGCAAGTTTGGTCTGGGATAGGTCTGGGATTAGCCCTCATCAGACTCATACTTTCGCTTTCTTCACATACACGTTGAACAGATCCTGGGTTTCTTCTGGTTTGGATCCCGTAGTAGTGTGGTACCACAATAAAACAGTCAATTAAACCTGGTTTCGATCAATATTTTAGAGGATATCGCAAGTTAGGTCTGGGATAGGTCTGGGATTAGCCCTCATCAGACTCATACTTTCGCTTTCTTCACATACTCGTTGAACAGATCCTGTGTTATTTTCTGGTTTGGATCACATAGTAATGTCGTACCACACTGAAACAGTCGATTAAACCAGGTTTCGAACAATATTTTTGAGGATAACGCATGTTATGTCTGGGATAGGTCTGGGATTTGCTCTCATCAGGCTCATTCTTTCGCATATTTCTCATACTTGATGGCTAGATCCTGAGCTTTTTCTGGATTGCATCACGTAGTAATGAAGTACAACACTGAAACAGTCAATTAAACCTGGTTTCCATCAATGTTTTAGAGGACAACGCAAGTTAGGTCTGGGATAGGTCTGGGATTTGCTCCCATCAGGCTCATTCTTTCGCATATTTCTCATACTTGATGGCTAGATCTTGAGCTTTTCTGGTTTGGATCACGTAGTAATGTGGGTCCACACTGAAACAATCAATTAAACCTGGTCTTGATAAATATTTTAGAGGATAACACATGTTAGGTCTGGGATAGGTCTGGGATTTGCCCTCATCAGACTCATACTTTCGCACACTTCGCATACTCGTTGAACAGATCCCGGGTTATTTTCTGGTTTGGATCACATAGTAATGTGGTACCACACAGAAACATTCAATTAAACCTGGTTTCGATCAATATTATAGAGGATAACGCAAGTTAGGTCTGGGATAGGTCCGGGATTTGCCCTCATCAGGCTCATACTTTCGCGTTTTTCACATACTCGTTGAACAGATCCTGGGTTTTTTCTGGTTTGGGTCACGTAGTAGTGTGATACTACACTCAAACAGTCGACTAAACCAGGTTTCGATCAATATTTTTGAGGATAACGCATGTGAGGTCTAGGTTAGGCCTGGGATTTTCACTCATCAGACTCATACCTTCGCATTCTTCACATACTTGTTGAACTGATCCTGGGTTTTTTCTGGTTTGGATCACGTAGTAATTTGGTACCACATTGAAGCAGTCGATTAAACCTGGTTTCGATCAATATTATAGAGGATAACGCAAGTTAGGTCTGGGACAGGTCCGGGATTTGCCCTCATCAGGCTCATACTTTCGCGTTTTTCACATACTCGTTGAACAGATCCTGGGTTTTTTCTGGTTTGGGTCACGTAGTAGTGTGATACTACACTCAAACAGTCGACTAAACCAGGTTTCGATCAATATTTTTGAGGATAACGCATGTGAGGTCTAGGTTAGGCCTGGGATTTTCACTCATCAGACTCATACCTTCGCATTCTTCACATACTTGTTGAACTGATCCTGGGTTTTTTCTGGTTTGGATCACGTAGTAATTTGGTACCACATTGAAGCAGTCGATTAAACCTGGTTTCGATCAATATCTTAGAGGATAACGCAAGTTAAGTCTGGGAATGGTCTGGGATTTGACCTCATCAGACACATACTTTCGCACACTTCACATACTCGTTGAACAGATCCTGGGTTATTTTCTGGTTTGGATCACATAGTAATGTGGTACCAAACTGAGACAGTCGATTAAACCAGGTTTCGATCAATATTTTAGAGGATAACGCATGTTAGGTCTAGGTTAGCCCTGGGATTTTCACTCATCAGACTCATACTTTCGCATTCTTCTTATACTTGTTGAACTGATCCTGGGTTTTTTCTGGTTTGGATCACGTAGTAACGTGGTACCACACTGAAATAGTCGATTAAACCTGGTTTCGATCAATATTTTAGAGGATAACGCAAGTTAGGTCTGGGATAGGTCTGGGATTAGCCCTCATCAGACTCATACTTTCGCACACTTCACATACTCGTTGAACAGATCCTGGGTTATTTTCTGGTTTGGATCACATAGTAATGTGGTACCAAACTGAGACAGTCGATTAAACCAGGTTTCGATCAATATTTTAGAGGATAACGCATGTTAGGTCTAGGTTAGCCCTGGGATTTTCACTCATCAGACTCATACTTTCGCATTCTTCTTATACTTGTTGAACTAATCCTGGGTTTTTTCCGGTTTGGATCACGTAGTAATGTGGTACCAAACTGAAACAGTCCATTAAACCTGGTTTGGATCAATATTTTAGAGGATAACGCATGTTAGGTCTAGGTTAGCCCTGGGATTTTCACCCATCAGACTCATACTTTCGCATTCTTCTTATACTTGTTGAACTGATCCTGGGTTTTTTCTGGTTTGGATCACGTAGTAATGTGGTACCACACTGAAACAGTCGATTAAACCTGGTCATGGTAAATATTTTAGAGGATAACACATGTTAGGTTTGGCTTAGGTCTAGGATTTGCCCCCAGCAGGCTCATACTTTCGCATATTTCTCATACTTGATGGCTAGATCCTGGGCTTTTTCTGGATTGGATCACGTAGTAATGAAGTACAACACTGAAACAGTCAATTAAACCTGGTTTCCATCAATATTTTAGAGGACAGCGCATGTTAGGTCTAGGTTAGGCCTGGGATTTGCCCTGATCAGGGTCATACTTTCGCAGTTTTAACATACATGTTGACCTGATCCTGGGCTGTTTCTGGTTTGGATCACGTAGTAATGTGGTACCACACTGAAGCAGTCGATTAAACCTGGTTTCGATCAATATTTTAGAGGATAACGCAAGTTAAGTCTGGGATTGGTCTGGGATTTGACCTCATCAGCCTCATACTTTCGTACACTTCACATACTCGTTGAACAGATCCTGGGTTTTTTTCTGGTTTGGATCACATAGTAATGTGGCACCACACTGAAACAGTCGATTAAACCACGTTTCGATCAATATTTTTGAGGATAACGCATGTTAGGTCTAGGTTAGGCCCGGGATTTTCACTCATCAGACACATATTTCACATTCTTCACATACTTGTTGAACGGATCCTGGGTTTTTTCTGGTTTGGATCACGTAGTAATGTGGGACCACACTGAATCAGTCAATTAAACCTGGTTTCGACCAATATTTTAGAGAATAATTCATGTTTGGTCTAGGTTAGGTCTGGGATTTTCTCTCATCAGGCTCATTCTTTCGCATATTTCTCATACTTGAGGGCTAGATCCTGGGCTTTTTCTGGATTGGATCACGTAGTAATGAAGTACAACACTGAAACAGTCAATTAAACCTGGTTTCCATCAATATTTTAGAGGACAGCGCATGTTAGGTCTAGGTTAGGCCTGGGATTTGCCCTGATCAGGGTCATACTTTCGCAGTTTTAACATACATGTTGACCTGATCGACGGTTTTTTCTGCTTTGGATCACGTAGTAAAGTGGCACCACACTGAAACATTCAATTAAACCTGGTCTTGATAAATATTTTAGAGGATAACACATGTTAGGTCTGGGATAGGTCTGGGATTTGCCCTCATCAGACTCATACTTTCGCACACTTCGCATACTCGTTGAACAGATCCCGGGTTATTTTCTGGTTTGGATCACATAGTAATGTGGTACCACACAGAAACATTCAATTAAACCTGGTTTCGATCAATATTATAGAGGATAACGCAAGTTAGGTCTGGGATAGGTCCGGGATTTGCCCTCATCAGGCTCATACTTTCGCGTTTTTCACATACTCGTTGAACAGATCCTGGGTTTTTTCTGGTTTGGGTCACGTAGTAGTGTGATACTACACTCAAACAGTCGACTAAACCAGGTTTCGATCAATATTTTTGAGGATAACGCATGTGAGGTCTAGGTTAGGCCTGGGATTTTCACTCATCAGACTCATACCTTCGCATTCTTCACATACTTGTTGAACTGATCCTGGGTTTTTTCTGGTTTGAATCACGTAGTAATTTGGTACCACATTGAAGCAGTCGATTAAACCTGGTTTCGATCAATATTATAGAGGATAACGCAAGTTAGGTCTGGGATAGGTCCGGGATTTGCCCTCATCAGGCTCATACTTTCGCGTTTTTCACATACTCGTTGAACAGATCCTGGGTTTTTTCTGGTTTGGGTCACGTAGTAGTGTGATACTACACTCAAACAGTCGACTAAACCTGGTTTCGATCAATATTTTAGAGGATAACGCAAGTTAGGTCTGGGATAGGTCTGGGATTAGCCCTCATCAGACTCATACTTTCGCACACTTCACATACTCGTTGAACAGATCCTGGGTTATTTTCTGGTTTGGATCACATAGTAATGTGGTACCAAACTGAGACAGTCGATTAAACCAGGTTTCGATCAATATTTTAGAGGATAACGCATGTTAGGTCTAGGTTAGCCCTGGGATTTTCACTCATCAGACTCATACTTTCGCATTCTTCTTATACTTGTTGAACTGATCCTGGGTTTTTTCTGGTTTGGATCACGTAGTAATGTGGTACCACACTGAAACAGTCGATTAAACCTGGTCATGATAAATATTTTAGAGGATAACGCATGTTAGGTTTGGCTTAGGTCTAGGATTTGCCCCCAGCAGGCTCATACTTTCGCATATTTCTCATACTTGATGGCTAGATCCTGGGCTTTTTCTGGATTGGATCACGTAGTAATGAAGTACAACACTGAAACAGTCAATTAAACCTGGTTTCCATCAATATTTTAGAGGACAGCGCATGTTAGGTCTAGGTTAGGCCTGGGATTTGCCCTGATCAGGGTCATACTTTCGCAGTTTTAACATACATGTTGACCTGATCCTGGGCTGTTTCTGGTTTGGATCACGTAGTAATGTGGTACCACACTGAAGCAGTCGATTAAACCTGGTTTCGATCAATATTTTAGAGGATAACGCAAGTTAAGTCTGGGATTGGTCTGGGATTTGACCTCATCAGCCTCATACTTTCGTACACTTCACATACTCGTTGAACAGATCCTGGGTTTTTTTCTGGTTTGGATCACATAGTAATGTGGCACCACACTGAAACAGTCGATTAAACCACGTTTCGATCAATATTTTTGAGGATAACGCATGTTAGGTCTAGGTTAGGCCTGGGATTTTCACTCATCAGACTCATACTTTCGCATTCCTCACATACTTGTTGAACGGATCCTGGGTTTTTGTCTAGTTTGGATCACGTAGTAATGTGGTACCACACTGAAACATTCAATTAAACCTGGTCTTGATAAATATTTTAGAGGATAACGCATGTTAGGTCTGGGTTACGTCTAGGATTTGCCCTCATCAGGCTCATACTTTCGCATATTTCTCATACTTCATGGCTAGATCCTGGGCTGTTTCTGCATTGTATCACGTAGTAATGTGGTACCACGCTGAAACAGTCAATTAAACCTGGTTTCGATCAATATTTTAGAGGATAACGCAAGTTAGGTCTGGGATAGGTCTAGGATTTGCCCTCATCAGGGTCTTACTATCGCATTCTTCACATACTTCATGGCTAGATCCTGGGCTATTTCTGGATTGGATCACGTAGTAAAGTGGTACCACACTGAAACATTCAATGAAACCTGTTCTGGATAAATATTTTAGAGGATAAAGCATCTTAGATCTGGGTTAGGCCTGGGATTTTCACTCATCAGACTCATACTTTCGCATTCTTCACATACTTGTTGAACGGATCCTGGGTTTTTTCTGGTTTGGATCACGTAGTAATGTGGGTCCACACTGAAACAATCAATGAAACCTGGTCTTGATAAATATTTTAGAGGATAACATATGTTAGGTCTGGGATAGGTCTGGGATTTGCCCTCATCAGACTCATACTTTCGCACACTTCACATACTCGTTGAACAGATCCCGGGTTATTTTCTGGTTTGGATCACATAGTAATGTGGTACCACACTGAAACAGTCGATTAAACCAGGTTTCGATCAATATTTTTCAGGATAACGCATGTTAGGTCTAGGTTAGGCCTGGGATTTTCACTCATCAGACTCATACTTTCGCATTCTTCACATACTTGTAGAACGAATCCTGGGTTTTTACTGGTTTCGATCACGTAGTAATGTGGTACCACACAGAAACATTCAATTAAACCTGGTTTCGATCAATATTTTAGAGGATAACGCAAGTTAGGTCTGTGATAGGTCCGGGATTTGCCCTCATCAGGCTCATACTTTCGCGTTTTTCACATACTTGTTGAACAGATCCTGGGTTTTTTCTGGTTTGGGTCACGTAGTAGTGTGATACTACACTCAAACAGTCGACTAAACCAGGTTTCGATCAATATTTTTGAGGATAACGCATGTTAGGTCTAGGTTAGGCCTGGGATTTTCACTCATCAGACTCATACTTTCGCATTCTTCACATACTTCTTGAACTGATCCTGGGTTTTTTCTGGTTTGGACCACGTAGTAATGTGGTTCCACACTGAAACAGTCGGTTAAACCTGGTTTCGATCAATATTTTAGAGGATAACGCAAGTTAGGTCTGGGATAGGTCTGGGATTAGCCCTCATCAGACTCATACTTTCGCACACTTCACATACTCGTTGAACAGATCCTGGGTTATTTTCTGGTTTGGATCACATAGTAATGTGGTACCAAACTGAGACAGTCGATTAAACCAGGTTTCGATCAATATTTTAGAGGATAACGCATGTTAGGTCTAGGTTAGCCCTGGGATTTTCACTCATCAGACTCATACTTTCGCATTCTTCTTATACTTGTTGAACTGATCCTGGGTTTTTTCTGGTTTGGATCACGTAGTAATATGGTACCACACTGAAACAGTCGATTAAACCTGGTTTCGATCAATATTTTAGAGGATAACGCAAGTTAAGTCTGGGATTGGTCTGGGATTTGACCTCATCAGACTCATACTTTCGCACACTTCACATACTCGTTGAACAGATCCTGGGTTATTTTCTGGTTTGGATCACACAGTAATGTGGTACCACACTGAAACAGTCGATTAAACCAGGTTTCGATCAATATCTTTCAGGATAACGCATGTTAGGTCTAGGTTAGGCCTGGGATTTTCACTCATCAGACTCATACTTTCGCATTCTTCACATACTTGTTGAACGGATCCTGGGTTATTTTCTGGTTTGGATCACATAGTAATGTGGTACCACACTGAAACAGTCGATTAAACCAGGTTTCGATCAATATTTTTGAGGATAACGCATGTTAGGTCTAGGTTAGGCCTGGGATTTTCACTCATCAGACTCATACATTCGCATTCCTCACATACTTGTTAAACGGATCCTGGGTTTTTACTGGTTTGGATCACGTAGTTATGTGGTACCACACTGAAACATTCAATGAAACCTGGTCTGGATAAATATTTTAGAGGACAACGCATCTTAGGTCTGGGTTAGGTCTAAGATTTGCCCTCATCAGGCTCACAGTTTCGCGTTTTTCACATACTCGTTGAACAGATCCTGGGTTTTTTCTGGTTTGGATCACGTAGTAATGTGGTACCACACTAAAACAGTCAATTAAACCTGGTTTCGATCAATATTTTAGAGGATAACGCATGTTAGGTCTAGGTTAGCCCTGGGATTTTCACCCATCAGACTCATACTTTCGCATCCTTCTTATACTTGTTGAACTGATCCTGGGTTTTTTCTGGTTTGGATCACGTAGTAATGTGGGTCCACACTGAAACAGTCGATTAAACCTGGTTTGGATCAATATTTTAGAGGATAACGCATGTTAGGTCTAGGTTAGCCCTGGGATTTTCACCCATCAGACTCATACTTTCGCATCCTTCTTATACTTGTTGAACTGATCCTGGGTTTTTTCTGGTTTGGATCACGTAGTAATGTGGTACCACACTGAAACAGTCGATTAAACCTGGTTTCGATCAATATTTTAGAGGATAACGCAAGTTAGGTCTGGGATAGGTCTAGGATTTGCCCTCATCAGGCTCTTACTATCGCATATTTCTCATACTTCATGGCTAGATCCTGGGCTATTTCTGGATTGTATCACGTAGTAAAGTGGTACCACACTGAAACACTCAATGAAACCTGGTCTGGATAAATATTTTAGAGGATAACGCGTGTTAGGTCTGGGATAGGTCTGGGATTTGCCCTCATCAGACTCATACTTTCGCACACTTCACATACTCGCTGAACACATCCTGGGTTATTTTCTGGTTTGGATCACATAGTAATGTGGTACCACACTGAAACAGTCGATTAAACCTGGTTTCGATCAATATTTTTGAGGATAACGCATGTTAGGTCTAGGTTAGGCCTGGGATTTTCACTCATCAGACTCATACATTCGCATTCTTCACATACTTTTTGAACGGATCCTGGGTTTTTTCTGGTTTGGATCACGTAGTAATGTGGGTCCACACTGAAACAATCAATTAAACCTGGTCTTGATATATATTTTAGAGGATAACGCATGTTAGGTCTGGGATAGGTCTGGGATTTGCCCCCATCAGACTCATACTTTCGCATTCTTCACATACTTGTTGAACTGATCCTGGGTTTTTTCCGGTTTGGATCACGTAGTAATGTGGTACCAAACTGAAACAGTCCATTAAACCTGGTTTGGATCAATATTTTAGAGGATAACGCATGTTAGGTCTAGGTTAGCCCTGGGATTTTCACCCATCAGACTCATACTTTCGCATTCTTCTTATACTTGTTGAACTGATCCTGGGTTTTTTCTGGTTTGGATCACGTAGTAATGTGGTACCACACTGAAACAGTCGATTAAACCTGGTTTCGATCAATATTTTAGAGGATAACGCAAGTTAGGTCTAGGTTAGGCCGGGGATTTTCACTTATCAGACTCATATTTCGCATTCTTCACATACTTGTTGAACGGATCCTGGGTTTTTTCTGGTTTTGATCACGTAGTAATGTGGGACCACACTGAATCAGTCAATTAAACCTGGTCTTGATAAATATTTTAGAGGATAACGCATGTTAGGTTTGGCTTAGGTCTAGGATTTGCCCCCAGCAGGCTCATACTTTCGCATATTTCTCATACTTGATGGCTAGATCCTGGGCTTTTTCTGGATTGGATCACGTAGTAATGAAGTACAACACTGAAACAGTCAATTAAACCTGGTTCCAACAATATTTTAGAGGATAACGCATGTTAGGTCTAGGTTAGCCCTGGGATTTTCACCCATCAGACTCATACTTTCGCATTCTTCTTATACTTGTTGAACTGATCCTGGGTTTTTTCTGGTTTGGATCACGTAGTAATGTGGTACCACACTGAAACAGTCGATTAAACCTGGTTTCGATCAATATTTTAGAGGATAACGCAAGTTAGGTCTAGGTTAGGCCGGGGATTTTCGATCATGAGACTCATACTTTCGCATTGTTCACATACTTGTTGAACGGGTCCTGGGTTTTTTCTGGTTTGGTTCATGTAATAATGTGATACCACTCTGAAACATTCAATTAAACCTGGTCTTGATAAATATTTTAGAGGATAACGCATGTTAGGTTTGGCTTAGGTCTAGGATTTGCCCCCAGCAGGCTCATACTTTCGCATATTTCTCATACTTCATGGCTAGATCCTGGGCTGTTTCTGGTTTGTATCACGTAGTAAAGTGGTACCACGCTGAAACAGTCAATTAAACCTGGTTTCGATCAATATTTTAGAGGATAACGCAAGTTAGGTCTGGCATAGGTCTGGGATTCGCCCTCATCAGGCTCATACTTTCGCGTTTCTCACATACTTGTTGAACAGATCCTGGGTTTTTTCTGGTTTGTATCACGTAGAAATGTGGTACCAAACTGAAACAGTCGATTGAACCAGGTTTCGACCAATATTTTAGAGGATAACGCATGTTAGGTCTAGGTTAGCCCTGGGATTTTCACCCATCAGACTCATACTTTCGCATTCTTCTTATACTTGTTGAACTGATCCTGGGTTTTTTCTGGTTTGGATCACGTAGTAATGTGGTACCACACTGAAACAGTCGATTAAACCTGGTTTCGATCAATATTTTAGAGGATAACGCAAGTTAGGTCTAGGTTAGGCCGGGGATTTTCACTTATCAGACTCATATTTCGCATTCTTCACATACTTGTTGAACGGATCCTGGGTTTTTTCTGGTTTTGATCACGTAGTAATGTGGGACCACACTGAATCAGTCAATTAAACCTGGTCTTGATAAATATTTTAGAGGATAACGCATGTTAGGTTTGGCTTAGGTCTAGGATTTGCCCCCAGCAGGCTCATACTTTCGCATATTTCTCATACTTGATGGCTAGATCCTGGGCTTTTTCTGGATTGGATCACGTAGTAATGAAGTACAACACTGAAACAGTCAATTAAACCTGGTTCCAACAATATTTTAGAGGATAACGCATGTTAGGTCTAGGTTAGCCCTGGGATTTTCACCCATCAGACTCATACTTTCGCATTCTTCTTATACTTGTTGAACTGATCCTGGGTTTTTTCTGGTTTGGATCACGTAGTAATGTGGTACCACACTGAAACAGTCGATTAAACCTGGTTTCGATCAATATTTTAGAGGATAACGCAAGTTAGGTCTAGGTTAGGCCGGGGATTTTCGATCATGAGACTCATACTTTCGCATTGTTCACATACTTGTTGAACGGGTCCTGGGTTTTTTCTGGTTTGGTTCATGTAATAATGTGATACCACTCTGAAACATTCAATTAAACCTGGTCTTGATAAATATTTTAGAGGATAACGCATGTTAGGTTTGGCTTAGGTCTAGGATTTGCCCCCAGCAGGCTCATACTTTCGCATATTTCTCATACTTCATGGCTAGATCCTGGGCTGTTTCTGGTTTGTATCACGTAGTAATGTGGTACCACGCTGAAACAGTCAATTAAACCTGGTTTCGATCAATATTTTAGAGGATAACGCAAGTTAGGTCTGGCATAGGTCTGGGATTCGCCCTCATCAGGCTCATACTTTCGCGTTTCTCACATACTTGTTGAACAGATCCTGGGTTTTTTCTGGTTTGTATCACGTAGAAATGTGGTACCAAACTGAAACAGTCGATTGAACCAGGTTTCGACCAATATTTTAGAGGATAACGCATGTTAGGTCTAGGTTAGGCCTGGGATTTTCACTCATCAGACTCATACTTTCGCATTCCTCACATACTTGTTGAACGGATCCTGGGTTTTTTCTGGTTTATATCACGTAGTTATGTGGTACCACACTGAAACATTCAATGAAACCTGGTCTGGATAAATATTTTAGAGGACAACGCATCTTAGGTCTGGGTTAGGTCTAAGATTTGCCCTCATCAGGCTCACAGTTTCGCGTTTTTCACATACTCGTTGAACAGATCCTGGGTTTTTTCTGGTTTGGATCACGTAGTAATGTGGTACCACACTAAAACAGTCAATTAAACCTGGTTTCGATCAATATTTTAGAGGATAACGCATGTTAGGTCTAGGTTAGCCCTGGGATTTTCACCCATCAGACTCATACTTTCGCATCCTTCTTATACTTGTTGAACTGATCCTGGGTTTTTTCTGGTTTGGATCACGTAGTAATGTGGGTCCACACTGAAACAGTCGATTAAACCTGGTTTGGATCAATATTTTAGAGGATAACGCATGTTAGGTCTAGGTTAGCCCTGGGATTTTCACCCATCAGACTCATACTTTCGCATCCTTCTTATACTTGTTGAACTGATCCTGGGTTTTTTCTGGTTTGGATCACGTAGTAATGTGGTACCACACTGAAACAGTCGATTAAACCTGGTTTCGATCAATATTTTAGAGGATAACGCAAGTTAGGTCTGGGATAGGTCTAGGATTTGCCCTCATCAGGCTCTTACTATCGCATATTTCTCATACTTCATGGCTAGATCCTGGGCTATTTCTGGATTGTATCACGTAGTAAAGTGGTACCACACTGAAACACTCAATGAAACCTGGTCTGGATAAATATTTTAGAGGATAACGCGTGTTAGGTCTGGGATAGGTCTGGGATTTGCCCTCATCAGACTCATACTTTCGCACACTTCACATACTCGCTGAACACATCCTGGGTTATTTTCTGGTTTGGATCACATAGTAATGTGGTACCACACTGAAACAGTCGATTAAACCAGGTTTCGATCAATATTTTTGAGGATAACGCATGTTAGGTCTAGGTTAGGCCTGGGATTTTCACTCATCAGACTCATACATTCGCATTCTTCACATACTTTTTGAACGGATCCTGGGTTTTTTCTGGTTTGGATCACGTAGTAATGTGGGTCCACACTGAAACAATCAATTAAACCTGGTCTTGATATATATTTTAGAAGATAACGCATGTTAGGTCTGGGATAGGTCTGGGATTTGCCCTCATCAGACTCATACTTTCGCATTCTTCACATACTTGTTGAACTGATCCTGGGTTTTTTCCGGTTTGGATCACGTCGTAATGTGGTACCAAACTGAAACAGTCCATTAAACCTGGTTTGGATCAATATTTTAGAGGATAACGCATGTTAGGTCTAGGTTAGCCCTGGGATTTTCACCCATCAGACTCATACTTTCGCATCCTTCTTATACTTGTTGAACTGATCCTGGGTTTTTTCTGGTTTGGATCACGTAGTAATGTGGTACCACACTGAAACAGTCGATTAAACCTGGTTTCGATCAATATTTTTGAGGATAACGCATGTTAGGTCTAGGTTAGGCCTGGGATTTTCACTCATCAGACTCATACATTCGCATTCTTCACATACTTTTTGAACGGATCCTGGGTTTTTTCTGGTTTGGATCACGTAGTAATGTGGGTCCACACTGAAACAATCAATTAAACCTGGTCTTGATATATATTTTAGAGGATAACGCATGTTAGGTCTGGGATAGGTCTGGGATTTGCCCCCATCAGACTCATACTTTCGCATTCTTCACATACTTGTTGAACTGATCCTGGGTTTTTTCCGGTTTGGATCACGTAGTAATGTGGTACCAAACTGAAACAGTCCATTAAACCTGGTTTGGATCAATATTTTAGAGGATAACGCATGTTAGGTCTAGGTTAGCCCTGGGATTTTCACCCATCAGACTCATACTTTCGCATTCTTCTTATACTTGTTGAACTGATCCTGGGTTTTTTCTGGTTTGGATCACGTAGTAATGTGGTACCACACTGAAACAGTCGATTAAACCTGGTTTCGATCAATATTTTAGAGGATAACGCAAGTTAGGTCTAGGTTAGGCCGGGGATTTTCACTCATCAGACTCATATTTCGCATTCTTCACATACTTGTTGAACGGATCCTGGGTTTTTTCTGGTTTTGATCACGTAGTAATGTGGGACCACACTGAATCAGTCAATTAAACCTGGTCTTGATAAATATTTTAGAGGATAACGCATGTTAGGTTTGGCTTAGGTCTAGGATTTGCCCCCAGCAGGCTCATACTTTCGCATATTTCTCATACTTGATGGCTAGATCCTGGGCTTTTTCTGGATTGGATCACGTAGTAATGAAGTACAACACTGAAACAGTCAATTAAACCTGGTTCCAACAATATTTTAGAGGATAACGCATGTTAGGTCTAGGTTAGCCCTGGGATTTTCACCCATCAGACTCATACTTTCGCATTCTTCTTATACTTGTTGAACTGATCCTGGGTTTTTTCTGGTTTGGATCACGTAGTAATGTGGTACCACACTGAAACAGTCGATTAAACCTGGTTTCGATCAATATTTTAGAGGATAACGCAAGTTAGGTCTAGGTTAGGCCGGGGATTTTCGATCATGAGACTCATACTTTCGCATTGTTCACATACTTGTTGAACGGGTCCTGGGTTTTTTCTGGTTTGGTTCATGTAATAATGTGATACCACTCTGAAACATTCAATTAAACCTGGTCTTGATAAATATTTTAGAGGATAACGCATGTTAGGTTTGGCTTAGGTCTAGGATTTGCCCCCAGCAGGCTCATACTTTCGCATATTTCTCATACTTCATGGCTAGATCCTGGGCTGTTTCTGGTTTGTATCACGTAGTAATGTGGTACCACGCTGAAACAGTCAATTAAACCTGGTTTCGATCAATATTTTAGAGGATAACGCAAGTTAGGTCTGGCATAGGTCTGGGATTCGCCCTCATCAGGCTCATACTTTCGCGTTTCTCACATACTTGTTGAACAGATCCTGGGTTTTTTCTGGTTTGTATCACGTAGAAATGTGGTACCAAACTGAAACAGTCGATTGAACCAGGTTTCGACCAATATTTTAGAGGATAACGCATGTTAGGTCTAGGTTAGGCCTGGGATTTTCACTCATCAGACTCATACTTTCGCATTCCTCACATACTTGTTGAACGGATCCTGGGTTTTTTCTGGTTTATATCACGTAGTAATGTGGTACCACACTGAAACAGTCCATTAAACCTGGTTTGGATCAATATTTTAGAGGATAACGCATGTTAGGTCTAGGTTAGCCCTGGGATTTTCACCCATCAGACTCATACTTTCGCATTCTTCTTATACTTGTTGAACTGATCCTGGGTTTTTTCTGGTTTGGATCACGTAGTAATGTGGTACCACACTGAAGCAGTCGATTAAACCTGGTTTCGATCAATATTTTAAAGGATAACGCAAGTTAAGTCTGGGATTGGTCTGGGATTTGACCTCATCAGCCTCATACTTTCGCACACTTCACATACTCGTTGAACAGATCCTGGGTTTTTTTCTGGTTTGGATCACATAGTAATGTGGCACCACACTGAAAGAGTCGATTAAACCACGTTTCGATCAATATTTTTGAGGATAACGCATGCTAGGTCTAGGTTAGGCCCGGGATTTTCACTCATCAGACACATATTTCACATTCTTCACATACTTGTTGAACGGATCCTGGGTTTTTTCTGGTTTGGATCACGTAGTAATGTGGGACCACACTGAATCAGTCAATTAAACCTGGTTTCGACCAATATTTTAGAGAATAATTCATGTTAGGTCTAGGTTAGGTCTGGGATTTTCTCTCATCAGGCTCATTCTTTCGCATATTTCTCATACTTGAGGGCTCGATCCTGGGCTTTTTCTGGATTGGATCACGTAGTAATGAAGTACAACACTGAAACAGTCAATTAAACCTGGTTTCCATCAATATTTTAGAGGACAGCGCATGTTAAGTCTAGGTTAGGCCTGGGATTTGCCCTGATCAGGGTCATACTTTCGCAGTTTTAACATACATGTTGACCTGATCGAGGGTTTTTTCTGCTTTGGATCACGTAGTAAAGTGGTACCACACTGAAACAGTCCATTAAACCTGGTTTGGATCAATATTTTAGAGGATAACGCATGTTAGGTCTAGGTTAGGTCTAGGATTTTCGCTCATGAGACTCATACTTTCGCATTCTTCACATACTTGTTGGACGGATCCTGGGTTTTTTCTGGTTTGGTTCATGTAGTAATGTGGTACCACACTGAAACAATCAATTAAACCTGGTCTTGATAAATATTTTAGAGGATAACGCATGTTAGGTTTGGCTTAGGTCTAGGATTTGCCCCCAGCAGGCTCATACTTTCGCATATTTCTCATACTTCATGGCTAGATCCTGGCCTGTTTCTGGTTTGTATCACGTAGTAATGTGGTACCACGCTGAAACAGTCAATTAAACCTGGTTTCGATCAATATTTTAGAGGATAACGCAAGTTAGGTCTGGCATAGGTCTGGGATTCGCCCTCATCAGGCTCATACTTTCGCGTTTTTCACATACTTGTTGAACAGATCCTGGGTTTTTTCTGGTTTGTATCACGTAGTAGTGTGGTACCACACTGAAACAGTCCATTAAAGCTGGTTTGGATCAATTACTTAGAGGATAACGCATGTTAGGTC
Source organism: Colletes latitarsis (assembly GCF_051014445.1). Taxonomy (NCBI): domain Eukaryota; kingdom Metazoa; phylum Arthropoda; class Insecta; order Hymenoptera; family Colletidae; genus Colletes; species Colletes latitarsis. Next base: position 25,834,422 of record NW_027488366.1, on the reverse strand, counting down.
TAGGTTAGCCCTGGGATTTTCACTCATCAGACTCATACTTTCGCATTCTTCTCATACTTGTTGAACTGATCCTGGGTTTTTTCTGGTTTGGATCACGTAGTAATTTGGTACCACACTGAAGCAGTGGATTAAACCTGGTTTCGATCAATATTTTAGAGAAAAATTCATGTTAGGTCTAGGTTAGGTCTGGGATTTGCTCTCATCAGGCTCATTCTTTCGCATATTTCTCATACATGTTGAACAGATCCTGGGTTTTTTCTGGTTTGGATCACGTAATAATGTGGGACCACACTGAAACAATCAACTAAACCTGGTTTCCATCAATATTTTAGGGGACAACGCAAGTTAGGTCTGGGATAGGTCTGGGATTTGCCCTCATCAGGCTCATACTTTCGCGTTTTTCACATACTTGTTGAACAGATCCTGGGTTTTTTCTGGTTTGGATCCCGTAGTAGTGTGGTACCACAATGAAACAGTCATTAAACCTGGTTTCGATCAATATTTTAGAGGATATCGCAAGTTAGGTCTGGGATAGGTCTGGGATTAGCCCTCATCAGACTCATACTTTCGCTTTCTTCACATACTCGTTGAACAGATCCTGTGTCATTTTCTGGTTTGGATCGCATAGTAATGTGGTACCACACTGAAACAGTCGATTAAACCAGGTTTCGAACAATATTTTTGAGGATAACGCATGTTAGGTCTGGGATAGGTCTGGGATTTGCTCTCATCAGGCTCATTCTTTCGCATATTTCTCATACTTCATGGCTAGATCCTGAGCTTTTTCTGGATTGCATCACGTAGTAATGAAGTACAACACTGAAACAGTCAATTAAACCTGGTTTCCATCAATATTTTAGAGGACAACGCAAGTTAGGTCTGGGATAGGTCTGGGATTTGCCCTCATCAGGCCCATACTGTCGCGTTTTTCACGTACTTGTTGAACAGATCCTGGGTTTTTTCTGGTTTGGATCCCGTAGTAGTGTGGTACCACACTGAAACAGTCCATTAAACCTGGTTTCGCTCAATATTTTAGAGGATAAAGCATCTTAGGTCTGGGTTAGGCCTGGGATTTTCACTCATCAGACTCATACTTTCGCATTCTTCACATACTTGTTGAACGGATCCTGTGTTTTTTCTGGTTTGGATCACGTAGTAATGTGGGTCCACACTGAAACAATCAATTAAACCTGGTCTTGATAAATATTTTAGAGGATAACACATGTTAGGTCTGGGATAGGTCTGGGATTTGCCCTCATCAGACTCATACTTTCGCACACTTCACATACTCGTTGAACAGATCCCGGGTTATTTTCTGGTTTGGATCACATAGTAATGTGGTACCACACTGAAACAGTTGATTAAACCAGGTTTCGATCAATATTTTTCAGGATAACGCATGTTAGGTCTAGGTTAGGCCTGGGATTTTCACTCATCAGACTCATAGTTTCGCATTCTTCACATACTTGTTGAACGGATCCTGTGTTTTTTCTGGTTTGGATCACGTAGTAATGTGGGTCCACACTGAAACAATCAATTAAACCTGGTCTTGATAAATATTTTAGAGGATAACACATGTTAGGTCTGGGATAGGTCTGGGATTTGCCCTCATCAGACTCATACTTTCGCACACTTCACATACTCGTTGAACAGATCCCGGGTTATTTTCTGGTTTGGATCACATAGTAATGTGGTACCACACTGAAACAGTTGATTAAACCAGGTTTCGATCAATATTTTAGAGGATAGCGCATGTTAGGTCTAGGTCAGGCCTGGGATTTTCACTCATCAGACTCATACTTTCGCATTCTTCACATACTTGTTGAACTGATCCAGGGTTTTTTCTGGTATGGATCACGTAGTAATGTGGTTCCACACTGAAACTGTCGGTTAAACCTGGTTTCGATCAATATCTTAGAGGATAACGCAAGTTAGGTCTGGGATAGGTCTGGGATTAGCCCTCATCAGACTCATAGTTTCGCACACTTCACATACTCGTTGAACAGATCCTGGGTTATTTTCTGGTTTGGATCACATAGTAATGTGGTACCAAACTGAGACAGTCGATTAAACCAGGTTTCGATCAATATTTTTGAGGATAACGCATGTTAGGTCTAGGTCAGGCCTGGGATTTTCACTCATCAGACTCATACTTTCGCATTCTTCACATACTTTTTGAACTGATCCTGGGTTTTTTCTGGTATGGATCACGTAGTAATGTGGTTCCACACTGAAACAGTCGGTTAAACCTGGTTTCGATCAATATTTTAGAGGATAACGCAAGTTAGGTCTGGGATAGGTCTGGGATTAGCCCTCATCAGACTCATAGTTTCGCACACTTCACATACTCGTTGAACAGATCCTGGGTTATTTTCTGGTTTGGATCACATAGTAATGTGGTACCAAACTGAGACAGTCGATTAAACCAGGTTTCGATCAATATTTTAGAGGATAACGCATGTTAGGTCTAGGTTAGCCCTGGGATTTTCACTCATCAGACTCATACTTTCGCATTCTTCTTATACTTGTTGAACTGATCCTGGGTTTTTTCTGGTTTGGATCACGTAGTAATGTGGTATCACACTGAAACAGTCGATTAAACCTGGTTTCGATCAATATTTTAGAGGATAACGCGTGTTAGGTCTGGGATAGGTCTGGGATTTGCCCTCATCAGACTCATACTTTCGCACACTTCACATACTCGCTGAACACATCCTGGGTTATTTTCTGGTTTGGATCACATAGTAATGTGGTACCACACTGAAACAGTCGATTAAACCAGGTTTCGATCAATATTTTTGAGGATAACGCATGTTAGGTCTAGGTTAGGCCTGGGATTTTCACTCATCAGACTCATACATTCGCATTCTTCACATACTTTTTGAACGGATCCTGGGTTTTTTCTGGTTTGGATCACGTAGTAATGTGGGTCCACACTGAAACAATCAATTAAACCTGGTCTTGATATATATTTTAGAGGATAACGCATGTTAGGTCTGGGATAGGTCTGGGATTTGCCCTCATCAGACTCATACTTTCGCATTCTTCACATACTTGTTGAACTGATCCTGGGTTTTTTCCGGTTTGGATCACGTCGTAATGTGGTACCAAACTGAAACAGTCCATTAAACCTTGTTTGGATCAATATTTTAGAGGATAACGCATGTTAGGTCTAGGATAGCCCTGGGATTTTCACCCATCAGACTCATACTTTCGCATCCTTCTTATACTTGTTGAACTGATCCTGGGTTTTTTCTGGTTTGGATCACGTAGTAATGTGGTACCACACTGAAACAGTCGATTAAACCTGGTTTCGATCAATATTTTTGAGGATAACTCATGTTAGGTCTAGGTTAGGCCTGGGATTTTCACTCATCAGACTCATACATTCGCATTCTTCACATACTTTTTGAACGGATCCTGGGTTTTTTCTGGTTTGGATCACGTAGTAATGTGGGTCCACACTGAAACAATCAATTAAACCTGGTCTTGATATATATTTTAGAGGATAACGCATGTTAGGTCTGGGATAGGTCTGGGATTTGCCCCCATCAGACTCATACTTTCGCATTCTTCACATACTTGTTGAACTGATCCTGGGTTTTTTCCGGTTTGGATCACGTAGTAATGTGGTACCAAACTGAAACAGTCCATTAAACCTGGTTTGGATCAATATTTTAGAGGATAACGCATGTTAGGTCTAGGTTAGCCCTGGGATTTTCACCCATCAGACTCATACTTTCGCATTCTTCTTATACTTGTTGAACTGATCCTGGGTTTTTTCTGGTTTGGATCACGTAGTAATGTGGTACCACACTGAAACAGTCGATTAAACCTGGTTTCGATCAATATTTTAGAGGATAACGCAAGTTAGGTCTAGGTTAGGCCGGGGATTTTCACTCATCAGACTCATATTTCGCATTCTTCACATACTTGTTGAACGGATCCTGGGTTTTTTCTGGTTTTGATCACGTAGTAATGTGGGACCACACTGAATCAATCAATTAAACCTGGTCTTGATAAATATTTTAGAGGATAACGCATGTTAGGTTTGGCTTAGGTCTAGGATTTGCCCCCAGCAGGCTCATACTTTCGCATATTTCTCATACTTGATGGCTAGATCCTGGGCTTTTTCTGGATTGGATCACGTAGTAATGAAGTACAACACTGAAACAGTCAATTAAACCTGGTTTCCATCAATATTTTAGAGGACAGCGCATGTTAGGTCTAGGTTAGGCCTGGGATTTGCCCTGATCAGGGTCATACTTTCGCAGTTTTAACATACATGCTGACCTGATCGAGGGTTTTTTCTGCTTTGGATCACGTAGTAAAGTGGTACCACACTGAAACAGTCCATTAAACCTGGTTTGGATCAATATTTTAGAGGATAACGCATGTTGGGTCTAGGTTAGGTCTGGGATTTTCGATCATGAGACTCATACTTTCGCATTGTTCACATACTTGTTGAACGGGTCCTGGGTTTTTTCTGGTTTGGTTCATGTAATAATGTGGTACCACTCTGAAACATTCAATTAAACCTGGTCTTGATAAATATTTTAGAGGAGAACGCATGTTAGGTTTGGCATAGGTCTAGGATTTGCCCCAAGCAGGATCATACTTTCGCATATTTCTCATACTTCATGGCTAGATCCTGGGCTGTTTCTGGTTTGTATCACGTAGTAATGTGGTACCACGCTGAAACAGTCAATTAAACCTGGTTTCGATCAATATTTTAGAGGATAACGCAAGTTAGGTCTGGCATAGGTCTGGGATTCGCCCTCATCAGGCTCATACTTTCGCGTTTCTCACATACTTGTTGAACAGATCCTGGGTTTTTTCTGGTTTGTATCACGTAGTAATGTGGTACCAAACTGAAACAGTCGATTAAACCAGGTTTCGACCTATATTTTTGAGGATAACGCATGTTAGGTCTAGGTTAGGCCCGGGATTTTCACTCATCAGACACATATTTCACATTCTTCACATACTTGTTGAACGGATCCTGGGTTTTTTCTGGTTTGGATCACGTAGTAATGTGGGACCACACTGAATCAGTCAATTAAACCTGGTTTCGACCAATATTTTAGAGAATAATTCATGTTAGGTCTAGATTAGGTCTGGGATTTTCTCTCATCAGGCTCATACTTTCGCATATTTCTCATACTTCATGGCTAGATCCTGGGCTGTTTCTGGTTTGTATCACGTAGTAATGTGGTACCACGCTGAAACAGACGATTAAACCAGGTTTCGAACAATATTTTAGAGGATAACGCATGGTAGGTCTAGGTTAGCCCTGGGATTTTCACTCATCAGACTCATACTTTCGCATTCTTCTCATACTTGTTGAACTGATCCTGGGTTTTTTCTGGTTTGGATCACGTAGTAATTTGGTACCACACTGAAGCAGTGGATTAAACCTGGTTTCGATCAATATTTTAGAGAAAAATTCATGTTAGGTCTAGGTTAGGTCTGGGATTTGCTCTCATCAGGCTCATTCTTTCGCATATTTCTCATACATGTTGAACAGATCCTGGGTTTTTTCTGGTTTGGATCACGTAATAATGTGGGACCACACTGAAACAATCAACTAAACCTGGTTTCCATCAATATTTTAGGGGACAACGCAAGTTAGGTCTGGGATAGGTCTGGGATTTGCCCTCATCAGGCTCATACTTTCGCGTTTTTCACATACTTGTTGAACGGATGCTGGGCTTTTTCTGGTTTGGATCACGTAGTAATGTGGGTCCACAGTGAAACAATCAATTAAACCTGGTCTTGATAAATATTTTAGAGGATAACGCATGTTAGGTCTGGGATAGGTATGGGATTTGCCCTCATCAGACTCATACTTTCGCACACTTCACATACTCGTTGAACAGATCCAGGGTTATTTTCTGGTTTGGATCACATAGTAATGTGGTACCACCCTGAAACAGTCGATTAAACCAGGTTTCGATCTATATTTTTGAGGATAACGCATGTTAGGTCTAGGTTAGGCCTGGGATTTTCACTCATCAGACTCATACTTTCGCATTCCTCACATACGTGTTGAACGGATGCTGGGTTTTTTCTGGTTTGGATCGCGTAGTAATGTGGGTCCACAGTGAAACAATCAATTAAACCTGGTCTTGATAAATATTTTAGAGGATAACGCATGTTAGGTCTGTGATAGGTATGGGATTTGCCCTCATCAGACTCATACTTTCGCACACTTCACATACTCGTTGAACAGATCCTGTGTCATTTTCTGGTTTGGATCACATAGTAATGTGCTACCACACTGAAACAGTCGATTAAACCAGGTTTCGAACAATATTTTTGAGGATAACGCAGGTTAGGTCTAGGTCAGTCCTGGGATTTTCACTCATCAGACTCATACTTTCGGATTCCTCACATACTTGTTGAAAGGATCCTGGGTTTTTTCTGGTTTGGATCACGTAGTAATGTGGGTCCACACTGAAACAATCAATTAAACCTGGTCTTGATAAATATTTTAGAGGATAACGCATGTTAGGTCTGGGATAGGTCTGGGATTTGCCCTCATCAGGCTCATACTTTCGCGTTTTTCACATACTTGTTGAACGGATCCTGGGTTTTTTCTGGTTTGGTTCACGTAGTAATGTGGGTCCACACTGAAACAATCAATTAAACCTGGTCTTGGTAAATATTATAGAGGATAACGCATGTTAGGTCCGGGATAGGTCTGGGATTTGCCCTCATCAGACTCATACTTTCGCACACTTCACATACTCGTTGAACAGATCCTGCGTTATTTTCTGGTTTGGATCACATAGTAATGTGGTACCACACTGAAACATTCAATTAAACCTGGTCTTGATAAATATTTTAGAGGATAACGCATGTTAGGTCTGGGTTAGGTCTAGGATTTGCCCTCATCAGGCTCATACTTTCGCATATTTCTCATACTTCATGGCTAGATCCTGGGCTATTTCTGGATTGGATCACGTAGTAAAGTGGTACCACACTGAAACATTCAATGAAACCTGGTCTGGATAAATATTTTAGAGGACAACGCATCTTAGGTCTGGGTTAGGTCTAAGATTTGCCTTCATCAGGCTCACAGTTTCGCGTTTTTCACATACTCGTTGAACAGATCCTGGGTTATTTTCTGGTTTGGATCACATAGTAATGTGGTACCAAACTGAAACAGTCGATTAAACCAGGTTTCGATCAATATTTTTGAGGATAACGCATGTTAGGTCTAGGTTAGGCCTGGGATTTTCACTCATCAGACTCATACTTTCGCATTCCTCACATACTTGTTGAACAGATCCTGGGTTTTTTCTGGTTTGTATCACGTAGTAGTGTGGTACCACACTGAAACAGTCCATTAAACCTGGTTTGGATCAATTGTTTAGAGGATAACGCATGTTAGGTCTAGGTTAGCCCTGGGATTTTCACTCATCAGACTCATACTTTCGCATTCTTCTCATACATGTTGAACTGATCTTGGGGTTTTTCTGGATTGGATCACGTAGTAATGTGGTACCACACGGAAACAGTCGATTAAACCTGGTTTCGATCAATATCTTAGAGGATAACGCAAGTTAAGTCTGGGATTGTTCTGGGATTTGACCTCATCAGACTCATACGTTCGCACACTTCACATACTCGTTGAACAGATCCTGGGTTATTTTCTGGTTTGGATCACATAGTAATGTGGTACCACACTGAAACAGTCGATTATACCAGGTTTCGATCAATATTTTTGAGGATAACGCATGTTAGGTCTAGGTTAGGCCTGGTATTTTCACTCATCAGACTCATACTTTCGCATTCTTCACATACTTGTTGAACGGATCCTGGGTTTTTTCTGGTTTGGATCACGTAGTAATGTGGTACCACACTGAAACAGTCGATTAAACCTGGTTATGATCAATATTTTAGAGGATAACGCATAGTTAGGTTTGGGATAGGTCTGGGATTTGACCTCATCAGACTCATACTTTCGCACACTTCACATACTCGTTGAACAGATCCTGGGTTATTTTCTGGTTTGGATCACATAGTAATGTGGTACCACACTGAAACTGTCGATTAAACCTGGTTGCGATCAATATTTTAGAGAATAATTCATGTTAGGTCTAGGTTAGGTCTGGGATTTGCTCTCATCAGGCTCGTTCTTTCGGATATTTCTGATACTTGATGGCTAGATCCTGGGCTTTTTCTGGATTGCATCACGTAGTAATGAAGTACAACACTGAAACAGTCAATTAAACCTGGTTTCCATCAATATCTTAGAGGACAACGCAAGTTAGGTCTGGGATAGGTCTGGGATTTGACCTCATCAGACTCATACTTTCGCACACTTCACATACTCGCTGAACAGATCCTGGGTTATTTTCTGGTTTGTATCACGTAGTAGTGTGGTACCACACTGAAACAGTCGATTAAACCTGGTTTCGATCAATATTTTAGAGGATAACGCAAGTTAAGTCTGGGATTGGTCTGGGATTCTCACTCATCAGACTCATTCTTTCGCATTCTTCACATACTTGTTGAACGGATGCTGGGTTTTTTCTGGTTTGGATCACGTAGTAGTGTGGGTCCACACTGAAACAATCAATTAAACCTGGTCTTGATAAATATTTTAGAGGATAACGCATGTTAAGTCTGGGATTGGTCTGGGATTTGACCTCATCAGACTCATACTTTCGCACACTTCACATACTCGTTGAACAGATCCTGGGTTATTTTCTGGTTTGGATCACATAGTAATGTGGTACCAAACTGAAACAGTTGATTAAACCAGGTTTCGATCAATATTTTTGAGGATAACGCATGTTAGGTCTAGGTTAGGCCTGGGATTTTCACACATCACACTCATACTTTCGCATTCTTCACATACTTGTTGAACGGATCCTGGGTTTTTTCTGGTTTGGATCACGTAGTAATGTGGTACCACACTGAAACAGTCGATTAAACCTGGTTTCGATCAATATTTTTGAGGATAACTCATGTTAGGTCTAGGATAGCCCTGGGATTTTCACCCATCAGACTCATACTTTCGCATCCTTCTTATACTTGTTGAACTGATCCTGGGTTTTTTCTGGTTTGGATCACGTAGTAATGTGGTACCACACTGAAACAGTCGATTAAACCTGGTTTCGATCAATATTTTAGAGGATAACGCAAGTTAAGTCTGGGATTGGTCTGGGATTTGACCTCATCAGACTCATACTTTCGCACACTTCACATACTCGTTGAACAGATCCTGGGTTATTTTCTGGTTTGGATCACATAGTAATGTGGCACCACACTGAAAGAGTCGATTAAACCACGTTTCGATCAATATTTTTGAGGATAACGCATGTTAGGTCTAGGTTAGGCCTGGGATTTTCACACATCACACTCATACTTTCGCATTCTTCACATACTTGTTGAACGGATCCTGGGTTTTTTCTGGTTTGGATCACGTAGTAATGTGGTACCACACTGAAACAGTCGATTAAACCTGGTTTCGATCAATATTTTTGAGGATAACTCATGTTAGGTCTAGGATAGCCCTGGGATTTTCACCCATCAGACTCATACTTTCGCATCCTTCTTATACTTGTTGAACTGATCCTGGGTTTTTTCTGGTTTGGATCACGTAGTAATGTGGTACCACACTGAAACAGTCGATTAAACCTGGTTTCGATCAATATTTTTGAGGATAACTCATGTTAGGTCTAGGTTAGGCCTGGGATTTTCACTCATCAGACTCATACATTCGCATTCTTCACATACTTTTTGAACGGATCCTGGGTTTTTTCTGGTTTGGATCACGTAGTAATGTGGGTCCACACTGAAACAATCAATTAAACCTGGTCTTGATATATATTTTAGAGGATAACGCATGTTAGGTCTGGGATAGGTCTGGGATTTGCCCCCATCAGACTCATACTTTCGCATTCTTCACATACTTGTTGAACTGATCCTGGGTTTTTTCCGGTTTGGATCACGTAGTAATGTGGTACCAAACTGAAACAGTCCATTAAACCTGGTTTGGATCAATATTTTAGAGGATAACGCATGTTAGGTCTAGGTTAGCCCTGGGATTTTCACCCATCAGACTCATACTTTCGCATTCTTCTTATACTTGTTGAACTGATCCTGGGTTTTTTCTGGTTTGGATCACGTAGTAATGTGGTACCACACTGAAACAGTCGATTAAACCTGGTTTCGATCAATATTTTAGAGGATAACGCAAGTTAGGTCTAGGTTAGGCCGGGGATTTTCGATCATGAGACTCATACTTTCGCATTGTTCACATACTTGTTGAACGGGTCCTAGGTTTTTTCTGGTTTGGTTCATGTAATAATGTGGTACCACTCTGAAACATTCAATTAAACCTGGTCTTGATAAATATTTTAGAGGATAACGCATGTTAGGTCTAGGATAGTCCTGGGATTTTCTCTCATCAGGCTCATTCTTTCGCATATTTCTCATACTTGAGGGCTCGATCCTGGGCTATTTCAGGATTGGATCACGTAGTAATGAAGTACAACACTGAAACAGTCAATTAAACCTGGTTTCCATCAATATTTTAGAGGACAGCGCATGTTAGGTCTAGGTTAGGCCTGGGATTTGCCCTGATCAGGGTCATACTTTCGCAGTTTTAACATACATGTTGACCTGATCGAGGGTTTTTTCTGCTTTGGATCACGTAGTAAAGTGGTACCACACTGAAACTGTCCATTAAACCTGGTTTGGATCAATATTTTAGGGGATAACGGATGTTAGGTCTAGGTTAGGTCTAGGATTTTCGCTCATGAGACTCATACTTTCGCATTCTTCACATACTTGTTGAACGGATCCTGGGTTTTTTCTGGTTTGGTTCATGTAGTAATGTGGTACCACACTGAAACAATCAATTAAACCTGGTCTTGATAAATATTTTAGAGGATAACGCATGTTAGGTTTGGCTTAGGTCTAGGATTTGCCCCCAGCAGGCTCATACTTTCGCATATTTCTCATACTTCATGGCTAGATCCTGGGCTGTTTCTGGTTTGTATCACGTAGTAATGTGGTACCACGCTGAAACAGTCAATTAAACCTGGTTTCGATCAATATTTTAGAGGATAACGCAAGTTAGGTCTGGCATAGGTCTGGGATTCGCCCTCATCAGGCTCATACTTTCGCGTTTTTCACATACTTGTTGAACAGATCCTGGGTTTTTTCTGGTTTGTATCACGTAGTAGTGTGGTACCACACTGAAACAGTCCATTAAAGCTGGTTTGGATCAATTGCTTAGAGGATAACGGATGTTGGGTCTAGGTTAGGTCTAGGATTTTCGCTCATGAGACTCATACTTTCGCATTCTTCTCATACTTGTTGAACTGATCCTGGGTTTTTTCTGGTTTGGATCACGTAGTAATTTGGTACCACACTGAAGCAGTGGATTAAACCTGGTTTCGATCAATATTTTAGAGAAAAATTCATGTTAGGTCTAGGTTAGGTCTGGGATTTGCTCTCATCAGGCTCATTCTTTCGCATATTTCTCATACATGTTGAACAGATCCTGGGTTTTTTCTGGTTTGGATCACGTAATAATGTGGGACCACACTGAAACAATCAACTAAACCTGGTTTCCATCAATATTTTAGGGGACAACGCAAGTTAGGTCTGGGATAGGTCTGGGATTTGCCCTAATCAGGCTCATACTTTCGCGTTTTTCACATACTTGTTGAACGGATGCTGGGTTTTTTCTGGTTTGGATCACGTAGTAATGTGGGTCCACAGTGAAACAATCAATTAAACCTGGTCTTGATAAATATTTTAGAGGATAACGCATGTTAGGTCTGGGATAGGTATGGGATTTGCCCTCATCAGACTCATACTTTCGCACACTTCACATACTCGTTGAACAGATCCTGGGTTATTTTCTGGTTTGGATCACATAGTAATGTGGTACCACCCTGAAACAGTCGATTAAACCAGGTTTCGAACTATATTTTTGAGGATAACGCATGTTAGGTCTAGGTTAGGCCTGGGATTTTCACTCATCAGACTCATACTTTCGCATTCCTCACATACGTGTTGAACGGATGCTGGGTTTTTTCTGGTTTGGATCACGTAGTAATGTGGGTCCACAGTGAAACAATCAATTAAACCTGGTCTTGATAAATATTTTAGAGGATAACGCATGTTAGGTCTGGGATAGGTATGGGATTTGCCCTCATCAGACTCATACTTTCGCACACTTCACATACTCGTTGAACAGATCCTGGGTTATTTTCTGGTTTGGATCACATAGTAATGTGGTACCACCCTGAAACAGTCGATTAAACCAGGTTTCGATCTATATTTTTGAGGATAACGCATGTTAGGTCTAGGTTAGGCCTGGGATTTTCACTCATCAGACTCATACTTTCGCATTCTTCACATACTTGTTGAACGGATCCTGGGTTTTTTCTGGTTTGGATCACGTTGTAATGTAGGACCACACTGAAACAATCAATTAAACCTGGTCTTGATAAATATTTTAGAGGATAACGCATGTTAGGCTTGGGTTAGGTCTAGGATTTGCCCTCAGCAGGCTCATACTTTCGCATATCTCTCATACTTCATGGCTAGATCCTGGGCTGTTTCTGGATTGTACCACGTAGTAATGTGGTGCAACACTGAAACAGTCAATTAAACCTGGTTTCCATCAATATTTTAGAGGACAACGCAAGTTAGGTCTGGGATAGGTCTGGGATTTGCCCTCATCAGGCTCATACTTTCGCGTTTTTCACATACTTGTTGAACAGATCCTGGGTTTTTTCTGGTTTGGATCCCGCAGTAGTGTGGTACCACAATAAAACAGTCAATTAAACCTGGTTTCGATCAATATTTTAGAGGATATCGCAAGTTAGGTCTGGGATAGGTCTGGGATTAGCCCTCATCAGACTCATACTTTCGCTTTCTTCACATACTCGTTGAACAGATCCTGTGTCATTTTCTGGTTTGGATCACATAGTAATGTGGTACCACACTGAAACAGTCGATTAAACCAGGTTTCGAACAATATTTTTGAGGATAACGCATGTTAGGTCTGGGATAGGTCTGGGATTTGCTCTCATCAGGCTCATTCTTTCGCATATTTCTCATACTTGATGGCTAGATCCTGAGCTTTTTCTGGATTGCATCACGTATTAATGAAGTACAACACTGAAACAGTCAATTAAACCTGGTTTCCATCAATGTTTTAGAGGACAACGCAAGTTAGGTCTGGGATAGGTCTGGGATTTGCTCTCATCAGGCTCATTCTTTCGCATATTTCTCATACTTGATGGCTAGATCCTGAGCTTTTCTGGATTGCATCACGTAGTAATGAAGTACAACACTGAAACAGTCAATTAAACCTGGTTTCCATCAATATTTTAGAGGACAACGCAAGTTAGGTCTGGGATAGGTCTGGGATTTGCCCTCATCCGGCCCTTACTGTCGCGTTTTTCACGTACTTGTTGAACAGATCCTGGGTTTTTTCTGGTTTGGATCCCGTAGTAGTGTGGTACCACACTGAAACAGTCCATTAAACCTGGTTTCGCTCAATATTTTAGAGGATAAAGCATCTTAGATCTGGGTTAGGCCTGGGATTTTCACTCATCAGACTCATACTTTCGCATTCTTCACATACTTGTTCAACGGATCCTGTGTTTTTTCTGGTTTGGATCACGTAGTAATGTGGGTCCACACTGAAACAATCAATTAAACCTGGTCTTGATAAATATTTTAGAGGATAACACATGTTAGGTCTGGGATAGGTCTGGGATTTGACCTCATCAGACTCATACTTTCGCACACTTCACATACTCGTTGAACAGATCCTGGGTTATTTTCTGGTTTGGATCACATAGTAATGTGGTACCACACTGAAACAGTCGATTAAACCAGGTTTCGATCAATATCTTTCAGGATAACGCATGTTAGGTCTAGGTTAGGCCTGGGATTTTCACTCATCAGACTCATACTTTCGCATTCCTCACATACTTGTAGAACGGATCCTGGGTTTTTACTGGTTTGGATCACGTAGTAATGTGGTACCACACAGAAACATTCAATTAAACCTGGTTTTGATCAATATTTTAGAGGATAACGCAAGTAAGGTCTGGGATAGGTCCGGGATTTGCCCTCATCAGGGTCATACTTTCGCGTTTTTCACATACTTGTTGAACAGATCCCGGGTTTTTTCTGGTTTGGGTCACGTAGTAGTGGGATACTACACTCAAACAGTCGACTAAACCAGGTTTCGATCAATATTTTTGAGGACAACGCATGTTAGGTCTAGGTCAGGTCTGGGATTTTCACTCATCAGACTCATACTTTCGCATTCTTCACATACTTGTTGAACTGATCCTGGGTTTTTTCTGGTATGGATCACGTAGTAATGTGGTTCCACACTGAAACAGTCGGTTAAACCTGGTTTCGATCAATATTTTAGAGGATAACGCAAGTTAGGTCTGGGATAGGTCTGGGATTAGCCCTCATCAGACTCATAGTTTCGCACACTTCACATACTCGTTGAACAGATCCTGGGTTATTTTCTGGTTTGGATCACATAGTAATGTGGTACCAAACTGAGACAGTCGATTAAACCAGGTTTCGATCAATATTTTAGAGGATAACGCATGTTAGGTCTAGGTTAGCCCTGGGATTTTCACTCATCAGACTCATACTTTCGCATTCTTCTTATACTTGTTGAACTGATCCTGGGTTTTTTCTGGTTTGGATCACGTAGTAATGTGGTACCACACTGAAACAGTCGATTAAACCTGGTTTCGATCAGTATTTTAGAGGATAACGCAAGTCAAGTCTGGGATTGGTCTGGGATTTGACCTCATCAGACTCATACTTTCGCACACTTCACATACTCGTTGAACAGATCCAGGGTTTTTTCTGGTTTGGATCACGTAGTAATGTGGTACCACACTGAAACAGTCGATTAAACCTGGTTTCGATCAATATTTTAGAGGATAACGCAAGTCAAGTCTGGGATTGGTCTGGGATTTGACCTCATCAGACTCATACTTTCGCACACTTCACATACTCGTTGAACAGATCCTGGGTTATTTTCTGGTTTGGATCACATAGTAATGTGGTACCACACTGAAACAGTCGATTAAACCAGGTTTCGATCAATATCTTTCAGGATAACGCATGTTAGTTCTAGGTCAGGCCTGGGATTTTCACTCATCAGACTCATACTTTCGCATTCTTCTCATACTCGTTGAACTGATCCTGGGTTTTTTCTGGTTTGGATCACGTAGTAATTTGGTACCACACTGAAGCAGTGGATTAAACCTGGTTTCGATCAATATTTTAGAGAAAAATTCATGTTAGGTCTAGGTTAGGTCTGGGATTTGCTCTCATCAGGCTCATTCTTTCGCATATTTCTCATACATGTTGAACAGATCCTGGGTTTTTTCTGGTTTGGATCACGTAATAATGTGGGACCACACTGAAACAATCAACTAAACCTGGTTTCCATCAATATTTTAGGGGACAACGCAAGTTAGGTCTGGGATAGGTCTGGGATTTGCCCTCATCAGGCTCATACTTTCGCGTTTTTCACATACTTGTTGAACGGATGCTGGGTTTTTTCTGGTTTGGATCACGTAGTAATGTGGGTCCACAGTGAAACAATCAATTAAACCTGGTCTTGATACATATTTTAGAGGATAACGCATGTTAGGTCTGGGATAGGTATGGGATTTGCCCTCATCAGACTCATACTTTCGCACACTTCACATACTCGTTGAACAGATCCTGGGTTATTTTCTGGTTTGGATTACATAGTAATGTGGTACCACCCTGAAACAGTCGATTAAACCAGGTTTCGATCTATATTTTTGAGGATAACGCATGTTAGGTCTAGGTTAGGCCTGGGATTTTCACTCATCAGACTCATACTTTCGCATTCCTCACATACGTGTTGAACGGATGCTGGGTTTTTTCTGGTTTGGATCACGTAGTAATGTGGGTCCACAGTGAAACAATCAATTAAACCTGGTCTTGATAAATATTTTAGAGGATAGCGCATGTTAGGTCTGGGATAGGTATGGGATTTGCCCTCATCAGACTCATACTTTCGCACACTTCACATACTCGTTGAACAGATCCCGTGTTATTTTCTGGTTTGGATCACATAGTAATGTGGTACCACACTGAAACAGTCGATTAAACCAGGTTTCGATCAATATTTTTCAGGATAACGCATGTTAGGTCTAGGTTAGGCCTGGGATTTTCACTCATCAGACTCATACTTTCGAATTCTTCACATACTTGTAGAACGGATCCTGGGTTTTTACTGGTTTCGATCACGTAGTAATGTGGTACCACACAGAAACATTCAATTAAACCTGGTTTTGATCAATATTTAAGAGGGTAACGCAAGTTAGGTCTGGGATAGGTCCGGGATTTGCCCTCATCAGGCTCATACTTTCGCGTTTTTCACATACTTGTTGAACAGATCCCGGGTTTTTTCTGGTTTGGGTCACGTAGTAGTGTGATACTACACTCAAACAGTCGACTAAACCAGGTTTCGATCAATATTTTTGAGGATAACGCATGTTAGGTCTAGGTCAGGCCTGGGATTTTCACTCATCAGACTCATACTTTCGCATTCTTCACATACTTGTTGAACTGATCCTGGGTTTTTTCTGGTATGGATCACGTAGTAATGTGGTTCCACACTGAAACTGTCGGTTAAACCTGGTTTCGATCAATATTTTAGAGGATAACGCAAGTTAGGTCTGGGATAGGTCTGGGATTAGCCCTCATCAGACTCATAGTTTCGCACACTTCACATACTCGTTGAACAGATCCTGGGTTATTTTCTGGTTTGGATCACATAGTAATGTGGTACCAAACTGAGACAGTCGATTAAACCAGGTTTCGATCAATATTTTAGAGGATAACGCATGTTAGGTCTAGGTTAGCCCTGGGATTTTCACTCATCAGACTCATACTTTCGCATTCTTCTTATACTTGTTGAACTGATCCTGGGTTTTTTCTGGTTTGGATCACGTAGTAATGTGGTACCACACTGAAACAGTCGATTAAACCTGGTTTCGATCAATATTTTAGAGGATAACGCAAGTCAAGTCTGGGATTGGTCTGGGATTTGACCTCATCAGACTCATACTTTCGCACACTTCACATACTCGTTGAACAGATCCTGGGTTATTTTCTGGTTTGGATCACATAGTAATGTGGTACCACACTGAAACAGTCGATTAAACCAGGTTTCGATCAATATCTTTCAGGATAACGCATGTTAGGTCTAGGTTAGGCCTGGGATTTTCACTCATCAGACTCATACTTTCGCATTCTTCACATACTTGTAGAACGGATCCTGGGTTTTTACTGGTTTGGATCACGTAGTAATGTGGTACCACACAGAAACATTCAATTAAACCTGGTTTTGATCAATATTTTAGAGGATAACGCAAGTTAGGTCTGGGATAGGTCCGGGATTTGCCCTCATTATGCTCATACTTTCGCGTTTTTCACATACTTGTTGAACAGATCCCGGGTTTTTTCTGGTTTGGATCCCGTAGTAGTGTGGTACCACACTGAAACAGACCATCAAACCTGGTTTCGCTCAATATTTTTGAGGATAACGCATGTTAGGTCAAGGCTAGGTCTATGATTTGCCCTCATCAGGCTCACAGTTTCGAGTTTTTCACATACCTGTTAAACAGATCCTGGGTTTTTTCCGGTTTGGATCACGAAGTAGTGTGGTACCACACTGAAACAGTCCATTAAACCTGGTTTCGCACAATATTTTAGAGGATAACGCATGTTAGGTCTAGGTTAGGACTGGGATTTGCTCTCATTAGGCTCATTCTTTCGCATATTTCTCATACTTGATGGCTACATCATGGGCTTTTTCTGCATTGCATCACGTAGTTATGTAGTACCACACTGAAACAGTCAATGAAACCTGGTTTCCATCAATATTTTAGAGGACAACGCAAGTTAGGTCTAGGTAAGGCCTGAGATTTTCACTGATCAGACTCATAATTTCGCCTTCTTCACATACTTGTTGAACGGATCCTGGGTTTTTTCTGGTTTGGAACACGTAGTAATGTGGTACCACACTGAAACATTCAATTAAACCTGGTCTTGATAAATATTTTAGAGAATAACGCATGTTATGTCAGGGTTAGGTCTAGGATTTGCCCTCATCAGGCTCGTACTTTCGCATATTTCTCATACTTCATGGCTAGATCCTGGGCTATTTCTGGATTGGATCACGTAGTAAAGTGGTACCACACTGCAACATTCAATGAAACCTGGTCTGGATAAAAATATTAGAGAATAACGCATGTTAGGTCAAGGTTAGGTCTAAGATTTGCCCTCATCAGGCTCACAGTTTCGCGTTATTCACATACTTGTTGAACAGATCCTGGGTTTTTTCTGGTTTGTATCACGCAGTAGTGTGGTACCACACTGAAACAGTCCATTAAACCTGGTTTGGATGAATATTTTAGAGGATAACGCATGTAAGGTCTAGGTTAGCCCTGGGATTTTCACTCATCAGACTCATACTTTCGCATTCTTCTCATACTTGATGGCTAGATCCTGGGCTTTTTCTGGATTGCATCACGTAGTAATGAAGTACAACACTGAAACAGTCAATTAAACCTGGTTTCCATCAATATCTTAGAGGATAACGTAAGTTAGGTCTGGGATAGGTCTAGGATTTGCCCTCATCAGGCTCATACTTTCGCGTTTTTCAAATACTTGTTGAACAGATCCTGGGTTTTTTCTGGTTTGGATCACGTAGTAGTGTGTTACCACACTGAAACAGTCCATTAAACCTGGTTTGGATCAATATTTTAGAGGATAACGCATGTTAGGTCTAGGTTAGGTCTGGGATTTTCGCTCATGAGACTCATACTTTCGCATTCTTCACATACTTGTTGAACGGATCCTGGGTTTTTTCTGGTTTGGTTCAGGTAGCAATGTTGTACCACACTGAAACATTCAATTAAACCTGGTCTTGATAAATATTTTAGAGGATAACGCAAGTTAGGTCTGGCATAGGTCTGGGATTCGCCCTCATCACGCTCATACTTTCGCGTTTTTCACATACTTGTTGAACAGATCCTGGGTTTTTTCTGGTCTGTATCACGTAGTAGTGTGGTACCACACTGAAACAGTGAATGAAACCTGGTTTCCATCAATATTTTAGAGGACAACGCAAGTTAGGTCTAGGTAAGGCCTGAGATTTTCACTGATCAGACTCATACTTTCGCTTTCTTCACATACTTGTTGAACGGATCCTGGGTTTTTTCTGGTTTGGAACACGTAGTAATGTGGTACCACACTGAAACATTCAATTAAACCTAGTCTTGATAAATATTTTAGAGGATAACGCATGTTAGGTCTGGGAAAGGTCTGGGATTAGCCCTCATCTGACTCATACTTTCGCACACTTCACATACACGTTGACGAGATCCTGGGTTTTTTTCTAGTTTGGATCACGCAGTAATGTGGTACCACACTGAAACAGTCGATTAAACCTGGTTTCGATCAATATTTTTGAGGATAACGCATGTTAGGTCTGGGATAGGTCTGGGATTAGCCCTCATCAGACTCATACTTTCGCTTTCTTCACATACTTGTTGAACGGATCCTGCGCTTTTTCTGGTTTGGATCACGTAGTAATGTGGTACCACACTGAAGCATTCAATTAAACCTGGTCTTGATAAATATTTTAGAGGATAACGCATTTTAGGTCTGGGTTACGTCTAGGATTTGCCCTCATCAGGCTCATACTTTCGCATATTTCTCATACTTCATGGCTAGATCCTGGGCTGTTTCTGCATTGTATCATGTAGTAATGTGGTACCACGCTGAAACAGTCAATAAAACCTGGTTTCGATCAATATTTTAGAGGATAACGTAAGTTAGGTCTGGGATAGGTCTAGGATTTGCCCTCATCAGGCTCTTACTATCGCATATTTCTCATACTTCATGGCTAGATCCTGGGCTATTTCTGGATTGGATCACGTAGTAAAGTGGTACCACACTGAAACAATCAATGAAACCTGTTCTGGATAAATATTTTAGAGGATAACGGTCGGGGTTAGGTCTAAGATTTGCCCTCATCAGGCTCACAGTTTCGCGTTTTTCACATACTTGTTGAACGGATCCTGGGTTTTTCCTGGTTTGGGTCACGTAGTAATGTGGGGCCACACTGAAACAGTCAATTAAACCTGGTTTCGACCAATATTTTAGAGAATAATTCATGTTAGGTCTAGGTTAGGTCTGGGATTTGCTCTCATCAGGCTCATAATTTCGCACACTTCACATACTTGTTGAACGGATCCTGGGTTTTTTCTAGTTTGGATCACGTAGTAGTGTGGTACCACACTGAAACAGTCCATTAAACCTGGTTTCGCTCAATATTTTAGAGGATAGCGCATGTTAGGTCTAGGTCAGTCCTGGGATTTTCACTCATCAGACTCATACTTTCGGATTCTTCACATACTTGTTGAAAGGATCCTGGGTTTTTTCTGGTTTGGATCACGTAGTAATGTGGGTCCACACTGAAACAATCAATTAAACCTGGTCTTGATAAATATTTTAGAGGATAACGCATGTTAGGTCTGGGATAGGTCTGGGATTTGCCCTCATCAGGCTCATACTTTCGCGTTTTTCACATACTTGTTGAACGGATCCTGGGTTTTTTCTGGTTTGGTTCACGCAGTAATGTGGGTCCACACTGAAACAATCAATTAAACCTGGTCTTGGTAAATATTATAGAGGATAACGCATGTTAGGTCCGGGATAGGTCTGGGATTTGCCCTCATCAGACTCATACTTTCGCACACTTCACATACTCGTTGAACAGATCCTGCGTTATTTTCTGGTTTGGATCACATAGTAATGTGGTACCACACTGAAACATTCAATTAAACCTGGTCTTGATAAATATTTTAGAGGATAACGCATGTTAGGTCTGGGTTAGGTCTAGGATTTGCCCTCATCAGGCTCATACTTTCGCATATTTCTCATACTTCATGGCTAGATCCTGGGCTATTTCTGGATTGGATCACGTAGTAATGTGGGTCCACACTGAAACAATCAATTAAACCTGGTCTTGGTAAATATTTTAGAGGATAACGCATGTTAGGTCCGGGATAGGTCTGGGATTTGCCCTCATCAGACTCATACTTTCGCACACTTCACATACTCGTTGAACAGATCCTGCGTTATTTTCTGGTTTGGATCACATAGTAATGTGGTACCACACTGGAACATTCAATGAAACCTGGTCTGGATAAATATTTTAGAGGACAACGCATCTTAGGTCTGGGTTAGGTCTAAGATTTGCCTTCATCAGGCTCACAGTTTCGCACACTTCACATACTCGTTGAACAGATCCTGGGTTATTTTCTGGTTTGGATCACATAGTAATGTGGTACCACACTGAAACAGTCGATTAAACCAGGTTTCGATCAATATTTTTGAGGATAACGCATGTTAGGTCTAGGTTAGGCCTGGGATTTTCACTCATCAGACTCATACTTTCGCATTCTTCACATACTTGTTGAACGGATCCTGGGTTTTTTCTGGTTTGGATCACGTAGTAATGTGGGTCCACACTGAAACAATCAATTAAACCTGGTCTTGATAAATATTTTAGAGGATAACGCATGTTAGGTCTGGGATAGGTCTGGGATTTGTCCTCATCAGACTCATACTTTCGCACACTTCACATACTCGTTGAACAGATCCTGGGTTATTTTCTGGTTTGGATCACATAGTAATGTGGTACCAAACTGAAACAGTCGATTAAACCAGGTTTCGATCAATATTTTTGAGGATAACGCATGTTAGGTCTAGGTTAGGCCTGGGATTTTCACTCATCAGACTCATACTTTCGCATTCCTCACATACTTGTTGAACGGATCCTGTGTTTTGTCTGGCTTGTATCACGTAGTAATGTGGTACCACACTGAAACAGTCCATTAAACCTGGTTTGGATCAATATTTTAGAGGATATCGCATGTTAGGTCTAGGTTAGCCCTGGGATTTTCACTCATCAGACTCATACTTTCGCATTCTTCTTATACTTGTTGAAGTGATCCTGGGTTTTTTCTGGTTTGGATCACGTAGTAATGTGGTACCACACTGAAACAGTGGATTAAACCTGGTTTCGATCAATATTTTAGAGGATAACGCAAGTTAGGTCTGGGATTGGTCTGGGATTTGACCTCATCAGACTCATACTTTCGCACACTTCACATACTCGTTGAACAGATCCTGGGTTATTTTCTGGTTTGGATCACATAGTAATGTGGCACCACACTGAAAGAGTCGATTAAACCACGTTTCGATCAATATTTTTGAGGATAACGCATGTTAGGTCTAGGTTAGGCCTGGGATTTTCACACATCACACTCATACTTTCGCATTCTTCACATACTTGTTGAACGGATCCTGGGTTTTTTCTGGTTTGGATCACGTAGTAATGTGGGACCACACTGAATCAGTCAATTAAACCTGGTTTCGACCAATATTTTAGAGAATAATTCATGTTAGGTCTAGGTTAGGTCTGGGATTTTCTCTCATCAGGCTCATTCTTTCGCATATTTCTCATACTTGATGGCTAGATCCTGGGCTCTTTCTGGATTGGATCACGTAGTAATGATGTACAACACTGAAACAGTCAGTTAAACCTGGTTTCCATCAATATTTTTGAGGATAACGCATGTTAGGTCTAGGTTAGCCCTGGGATTTTCACTCATCAGACTCATACTTTCGCATTCTTCTCATACTTGTTGAACAGATCCTGGGTTTTTTCTGGTTTGTATCACGTAGTAGTGTGGCACCACACTGAAACAGTCCATTAAACCTGGTTTGGATCAATTGTTTAGAGGATAACGCATGTTAGGTCTAGGTTAGCCCTGGGATTTTCACTCATCAGACTCATACTTTCGCATTCTTCTCATACATGTTGAACTGATCTTGGGGTTTTTCTGGATTGGATCACGTAGTAATGTGGTACCACACGGAAACAGTCGATTAAACCTGGTTTCGATCAATATCTTAGAGGATAACGCAAGTTAAGTCTGGGATTGTTCTGGGATTTGACCTCATCAGACTCATACGTTCGCACACTTCACATACTCGTTGAACAGATCCTGGGTTATTTTCTGGTTTGGATCACATAGCAATGTGGTACCACACTGAAACAGTCGATTAAACCAGGTTTCGATCAATATTTTTGAGGATAACGCATGTTAGGTCTAGGTTAGGCCTGGTATTTTCACTCATCAGACTCATACTTTCGCATTCTTCACATACTTGTTGAACGGATCCTGGGTTTTTTCTGGTTTGGATCACGTAGTAATGTGGTACCACACTGAAACAGTCGATTAAACCTGGTTATGATCAATATTTTAGAGGATAACGCATAGTTAGGTTTGGGATAGGTCTGGGATTTGACCTCATCAGACTCATACTTTCGCACACTTCACATACTCGTTGAACAGATCCTGGGTTATTTTCTGGTTTGGATCACATAGTAATGTGGTACCACACTGAAACTGTCGATTAAACCTGGTTGCGATCAATATTTTAGAGAATAATTCATGTTAGGTCTAGGTTAGGTCTGGGATTTGCTCTCATCAGGCTCGTTCTTTCGGATATTTCTGATACTTGATGGCTAGATCCTGGGCTTTTTCTGGATTGCATCACGTAGTAATGAAGTACAACACTGAAACAGTCAATTAAACCTGGTTTCCATCAATATCTTAGAGGACAACGCAAGTTAGGTCTGGGATAGGTCTGGGATTTGACCTCATCAGACTCATACTTTCGCACACTTCACATACTCGTTGAACAGATCCTGGGTTATTTTCTGGTTTGTATCACGTAGTAGTGTGGTACCACACTGAAACAGTCGATTAAACCTGGTTTCGATCAATATTTTAGAGGATAACGCAAGTTAAGTCTGGGATTGGTCTGGGATTCTCACTCATCAGACTCATTCTTTCGCATTCTTCACATACTTGTTGAAAGGATCCTGGGTTTTTTCTGGTTTGGATCACGTAGTAGTGTGGGTCCACACTGAAACAATCAATTAAACCTGGTCTTGATAAATATATTAGAGGATAACGCATGTTAAGTCTGGGATTG
This sequence comes from Colletes latitarsis, assembly GCF_051014445.1. Lineage (NCBI taxonomy): Eukaryota > Metazoa > Arthropoda > Insecta > Hymenoptera > Colletidae > Colletes > Colletes latitarsis. Next base: position 25,810,278 of record NW_027488366.1, on the reverse strand, counting down.
GTCTGGGATTTGACCTCATCAGACTCATACTTTCGCACACTTCACATACTCGTTGAACAGATCCTGGGTTATTTTCTGGTTTGGATCACATAGTAATGTGGTACCACACTGAAACAGTCGATTAAACCAGGTTTCGATCAATATTTTAGAGGATAACGCATGTTAGGTCTAGGTTAGGCCTGGGATTTTCACTCATCAGACTCATACTTTCGCATTCTTCACATACTTGTTGAACGGATCCTGGGTTTTTTCTGGTTTGGATCACGTAGTAATGTGGTACCACACTGAAACATTCAATTAAACCTGGTCTTGATAAATATTTTAGAGGATAACGCATGTTAGGTCTGGGTTACGTCTAGGATATGCCCTTATCAGGCTCATACTTTCGCATATTTCTCATACTTCATGGCTAGATCCTGGGCTGTTTCCGCATTGTATCACGTAGCAATGTGGTACCACGCTGAAACAGTCAATAAAACCTGGTTTCGATCAATATTTTAGAGGATAACGCAAGTTAGGTCTGGGATAGGTCTAGGATTTGCCCTCATCAGGCTCTTACTATCGCATATTTCTCATACTTCATGGCTAGATCCTGGGCTATTTCTGGATTCGATCACGTAGTAAAGTGGTACCACACTGAAACATTCAATGAAACCTGTTCTGGATAAATATTTTAGAGGATAACGCATGTTAGGTCTGGGTTACGTCTAGGATATGCCCTTATCAGGCTCATACTTTCGCATATTTCTCATACTTCATGGCTAGATCCTGGGCTGTTTCTGCATTGTATCACGTAGTAATGTGGTACCCCGCTGAAACAGTCAATAAAACCTGGTTTCGATCAATATTTTAGAGGATAACGCAAGTTAGGTCTGGGATAGGTCTAGGATTTGCCCTCATCAGGCTCTTACTATCGCATACTTCTCATACTTCATGGCTAGATCCTGGGCTATTTCTGGATTCGATCACGTAGTAAAGTGGTACCACACTGAAACATTCAATGAAACCTGGTCTGGATAAATATTTTAGAGGACAACGCATCTTAGGTCTGGGTTAGGTCTAAGATTTGCCTTCATCAGGCTCACAGTTTCGCGTTTTTCACATACTCGTTGAACAGATCCTGGGTTATTTTCTGGTTTGTATCACATAGTAATGTGGTACCACACTGAAACAGTCGATTAAACCAGGTTTCGATCAATATTTTTGAGGATAACGCATGTTAGGTCTAGGTTAGGCGTGGGATTTTCACTCATCAGACTCATACTTTCGCATTCTTCACATACTTGTTGAACGGATCCTGGGTTTTTTCTGGTTTGGATCACGTAGTAATGTGGGTCCACACTGAAACAATCAATTAAACCTGGTCTTGATAAATATTTTAGAGGATAACGCATGTTAGGTCTGGGATAGGTCTGGGATTTGTCCTCATCAGACTCATACTTTCGCACACTTCACATACTCGTTGAACAGATCCTGGGTTATTTTCTGGTTTGGATCACATAGTAATGTGGTACCAAACTGAAACAGTCGATTAAACCAGGTTTCGATCAATATTTTTGAGGATAACGCATGTTAGGTCTAGGTTAGGCCTGGGATTTTCACTCATCAGACTCATACTTTCGCATTCCTCACATACTTGTTGAACGGATCCTGTGTTATGTCTGGCTTGTATCACGTAGTAATGTGGTACCACACTGAAACAGTCCATTAAACCTGGTTTGGATCAATATTTTAGAGGATAACGCATGTTAGGTCTAGGTTAGCCCTGAGATTTTCACTCATCAGACTCATACTTTCGCATTCTTCTTATACTTGTTGAAGTGATCCTGGGTTTTTTCTGGTTTGGATCACGTAGTAATGTGGTACCACACTGAAACGGTCGATTAAACCTGCTTTCGATCAATATTTTAGAGGATAACGCAAGTTAAGTCTGGGATTGGTCTGGGATTTGACCTCATCAGACTCATACTTTCTCACACTTCACATACTCGTTGAACAGATCCTGGGTTATTATCTGGTTTGGATCACATAGTAATGTGGCACCACACTGAAAGAGTCGATTAAACCACGTTTCGATCAATATTTTTGAGGATAACGCATGTTAGGTCTAGGTTAGGCCTGGGATTTTCACACATCACACTCATACTTTCGCATTCTTCACATACTTGTTGAACGGATCCTGGGTTTTTTCTGGTTTGGATCACGTAGTAATGTGAGACCACACAGAATCAGTCAATTAAACCTGGTTTCGACCAATATTTTAGAGAATAATTCATGTTAGGTCTAGGTTAGGTCTGGGATTTTCTCTCATCAGGCTCATTGTTTCGCATATTTCTCATACTTGATGGCTAGATCCTGGGCTTATTCTGGATTGGATCACGTAGTAATGAAGTACAACACTGAAACAGACCATTAAACCTGGTTTGGATCAATTGTTTAGAGGATAACGCATGTTAGGTCTATGTTAGCCCTGGGATTTTCACTCATCAGACTCATACTTTCGCATTCTTCTCATACTTGTTGAACAGATCCTGGGTTTTTTCTGGTTTGTATCACGTAGTAGTGTGGTACCACACTGAAACAGTCCATTAAACCTGGTTTGGATCAATTGTTTAGAGGATAACGCATGTTAGGTCTAGGTTAGCCCTGGGATTTTCACTCATCAGGCTCATACTTTCGCATTCTTCTCATACATGTTGAACTGATCTTGGGGTTTTTCTGGATTGGATCACGTAGTAATGTGGTACCACACGGAAACAGTCGATTAAACCTGGTTTCGATCAATATCTTAGAGGATAACGCAAGTTAAGTCTGGGATTGTTCTGGGATTTGACCTCATCAGACTCATACGTTCGCACACTTCACATACTCGTTGAACAGATCCTGGGTTATTTTCTGGATTGGATCACATAGTAATGTGGTACCACACTGAAACAGTCGATTAAACCAGGTTTCGATCAATATTTTTGAGGATAACGCATGTTAGGTCTAGGTTAGGCCTGGTATTTTCACTCATCAGACTCATACTTTCGCATTCTTCACATACTTGTTGAACGGATCCTGGGATTTTTCTGGTTTGGATCACGTAGTAATGTGGTACCACACTGAAACAGTCGATTAAACCTGGTTATGATCAATATTTTAGAGGATAACGCATAGTTAGGTTTGGGATAGGTCTGGGATTTGACCTCATCAGACTCATACTTTCGCACACTTCACATACTCGTTGAACAGATCCTGGGTTATTTTCTGGTTTGGATCACATAGTAATGTGGTACCACACTGAAACTGTCGATTAAACCTGGTTGCGATCAATATTTTAGAGAATAATTCATGTTAGGTCTAGGTTAGGTCTGGGATTTGCTCTCATCAGGCTCGTTCTTTCGGATATTTCTGATACTTGATGGCTAGATCCTGGGCTTTATCTGGATTGCATCACGTAGTAATGAAGTACAACACTGAAACAGTCAATTAAACCTGGTTTCCATCAATATCTTAGAGGACAACGCAAGTTAGGTCTGGGATAGGTCTGGGATTTGACCTCATCAGACTCATTCTTTCGCATTCTTCACATACTTGTTGAACGGATGCTGGGTTTTTTCTGGTTTGGATCACGTAGTAGTGTGGGTCCACACTGAAACAATCAATTAAACCTGGTCTTGATAAATATTTTAGAGGATAACGCATGTTAAGTCTGGGATTGGTCTGGGATTTGACCTCATCAGACTCATACTTTCGCACACTTCACATACTCGTTGAACAGATCCTGGGTTATTTTCTGGTTTGGATCACATAGTAATGTGGTACCACACTGAAACAGTCGATTAAACCAGGTTTCGATCAATATTTTAGAGGATAACGCATGTTAGGTCTAGGTTAGGCCTGGGATTTTCACTCATCAGACTCATACTTTCGCATTCTTCACATACTTGTTGAACGGATCCTGGGTTTTTTCTGGTTTGGATCACGTAGTAATGTGGGTCCACACTGAAACAATCAATTAAACCTGGTCTTGATAAATATTTTAGAGGATAACGCATGTTAGGTCTGGGATAGGTCTGGGATTTGTCCTCATCAGACTCATACTTTCGCACACTTCACATACTCGTTGAACAGATCCTGGGTTATTTTCTGGTTTGGATCACATAGTAATGTGGTACCAAACTGAAACAGTCGATTAAACCAGGTTTCGATCAATATTTTAGAGGATAACGCATGTTAGGTCTAGGTTAGGCCTGGGATTTTCACTCATCAGACTCATACTTTCGCATTCTTCACATACTTGTTGAACGGATCCTGGGTTTTTTCTGGTTTGGATCACGTAGTAATGTGGGTCCACACTGAAACAATCAATTAAACCTGGTCTTGATAAATATTTTAGAGGATAACGCATGTTAGGTCTGGGATAGGTCTGGGATTTGTCCTCATCAGACTCATACTTTCGCACACTTCACATACTCGTTGAACAGATCCTGGGTTATTTTCTGGTTTGGATCACATAGTAATGTGGTACCAAACTGAAACAGTCGATTAAACCAGGTTTCGATCAATATTTTTGAGGATAACGCATGTTAGGTCTAGGTTAGGCCTGGGATTTTCACTCATCAGACTCATACTTTCGCATTCCTCACGTACTTGTTGAACGGATCCTGTGTTATGTCTGGCTTGTATCACGTAGTAATGTGGTACCACACTGAAACAGTCCATTAAACCTGGTTTGGATCAATATTTTAGAGGATAACGCATGTTAGGTCTAGGTTAGCCCTGAGATTTTCACTCATCAGACTCATACTTTCGCATTCTTCTTATACTTGTTGAAGTGATCCTGGGTTTTTTCTGGTTTGGATCACGTAGTAATGTGGTACCACACTGAAACAGTCGATTAAACCTGCTTTCGATCAATATTTTAGAGGATAACGCAAGTTAAGTCTGGGATTGGTCTGGGATTTGACCTCATCAGACTCATACTTTCTCACACTTCACATACTCGTTGAACAGATCCTGGGTTATTATCTGGTTTGGATCACATAGTAATGTGGCACCACACTGAAAGAGTCGATTAAACCACGTTTCGATCAATATTTTTGAGGATAACGCATGTTAGGTCTAGGTTAGGCCTGGGATTTTCACACATCACACTCATACTTTCGCATTCTTCACATACTTGTTGAACGGATCCTGGGTTTTTTCTGGTTTGGATCACGTAGTAATGTGGGACCACACAGAATCAGTCAATTAAACCTGGTTTCGACCAATATTTTAGAGAATAATTCATGTTAGGTCTAGGTTAGGTCTGGGATTTTCTCTCATCAGGCTCATTGTTTCGCATATTTCTCATACTTGATGGCTAGATCCTGGGCTTATTCTGGATTGGATCACGTAGTAATGAAGTACAACACTGAAACAGTCCATTAAACCTGGTTTGGATCAATTGTTTAGAGGATAACGCATGTTAGGTCTATGTTAGCCCTGGGATTTTCACTCATCAGACTCATACTTTCGCATTCTTCTCATACTTGTTGAACAGATCCTGGGTTTTTTCTGGTTTGTATCACGTAGTAGTGTGGTACCACACTGAAACAGTCCATTAAACCTGGTTTGGATCAATTGTTTAGAGGATAACGCATGTTAGGTCTAGGTTAGCCCTGGGATTTTCACTCATCAGGCTCATACTTTCGCATTCTTCTCATACATGTTGAACTGATCTTGGGGTTTTTCTGGATTGGATCACGTAGTAATGTGGTACCACACGGAAACAGTCGATTAAACCTGGTTTCGATCAATATCTTAGAGGATAACGCAAGTTAAGTCTGGGATTGTTCTGGGATTTGACCTCATCAGACTCATACGTTCGCACACTTCACATACTCGTTGAACAGATCCTGGGTTATTTTCTGGATTGGATCACATAGTAATGTGGTACCACACTGAAACAGTCGATTAAACCAGGTTTCGATCAATATTTTTGAGGATAACGCATGTTAGGTCTAGGTTAGGCCTGGTATTTTCACTCATCAGACTCATACTTTCGCATTCTTCACATACTTGTTGAACGGATCCTGGGATTTTTCTGGTTTGGATCACGTAGTAATGTGGTACCACACTGAAACAGTCGATTAAACCTGGTTATGATCAATATTTTAGAGGATAACGCATAGTTAGGTTTGGGATAGGTCTGGGATTTGACCTCATCAGACTCATACTTTCGCACACTTCACATACTCGTTGAACAGATCCTGGGTTATTTTCTGGTTTGGATCACATAGTAATGTGGTACCACACTGAAACTGTCGATTAAACCTGGTTGCGATCAATATTTTAGAGAATAATTCATGTTAGGTCTAGGTTAGGTCTGGGATTTGCTCTCATCAGGCTCGTTCTTTCGGATATTTCTGATACTTGATGGCTAGATCCTGGGCTTTATCTGGATTGCATCACGTAGTAATGAAGTACAACACTGAAACAGTCAATTAAACCTGGTTTCCATCAATATCTTAGAGGACAACGCAAGTTAGGTCTGGGATAGGTCTGGGATTTGACCTCATCAGACTCATTCTTTCGCATTCTTCACATACTTGTTGAACGGATGCTGGGTTTTTTCTGGTTTGGATCACGTAGTAGTGTGGGTCCACACTGAAACAATCAATTAAACCTGGTCTTGATAAATATTTTAGAGGATAACGCATGTTAAGTCTGGGATTGGTCTGGGATTTGACCTCATCAGACTCATACTTTCGCACACTTCACATACTCGTTGAACAGATCCTGGGATATTTTCTGGTTTGGATCACATAGTAATGTGGTACCACACTGAAACAGTCGATTAAACCAGGTTTCGATCAATATTTTAGAGGATAACGCATGTTAGGTCTAGGTTAGGCCTGGGATTTTCACTCATCAGACTCATACTTTCGCATTCTTCACATACTTGTTGAACTGATCCTGGGTTTTTTCTGGTATGGATCACGTAGTAATGTGGTTCCACACTGAAACAGTCGGTTAAACCTGGTTTCGATCAATATTTTAGAGGATAACGCAAGTTAGGTCTGGGATAGGTCTGGGATTAGCCCTCATCAGACTCATAGTTTCGCACACTTCACATACTCGTTGAACAGATCCTGGGTTATTTTCTGGTTTGGATCACATAGTAATGTGGTACCAAACTGAGACAGTCGATTAAACCAGGTTTCGATCAATATTTTAGAGGATAACGCATGTTAGGTCTAGGTTAGCCCTGGGATTTTCACTCATCAGACTCATACTTTCGCATTCTTCTTATACTTGTTGAACTGATCCTGGGTTTTTTCTGGTTTGGATCACGTAGTAATGTGGTACCACACTGAAACAGTCGATTAAACCTGGTTTCGATCAGTATTTTAGAGGATAACGCAAGTCAAGTCTGGGATTGGTCTGGGATTTGACCTCATCAGACTCATACTTTCGCACACTTCACATACTCGTTGAACAGATCCAGGGTTTTTTCTGGTTTGGATCACGTAGTAATGTGGTACCACACTGAAACAGTCGATTAAACCTGGTTTCGATCAATATTTTAGAGGATAACGCAAGTCAAGTCTGGGATTGGTCTGGGATTTGACCTCATCAGACTCATACTTTCGCACACTTCACATACTCGTTGAACAGATCCTGGGTTATTTTCTGGTTTGGATCACATAGTAATGTGGTACCACACTGAAACAGTCGATTAAACCAGGTTTCGATCAATATCTTTCAGGATAACGCATGTTAGTTCTAGGTCAGGCCTGGGATTTTCACTCATCAGACTCATACTTTCGCATTCTTCTCATACTCGTTGAACTGATCCTGGGTTTTTTCTGGTTTGGATCACGTAGTAATTTGGTACCACACTGAAGCAGTGGATTAAACCTGGTTTCGATCAATATTTTAGAGAAAAATTCATGTTAGGTCTAGGTTAGGTCTGGGATTTGCTCTCATCAGGCTCATTCTTTCGCATATTTCTCATACATGTTGAACAGATCCTGGGTTTTCTCTGGTTTGGATCACGTAATAATGTGGGACCACACTGAAACAATCAACTAAACCTGGTTTCCATCAATATTTTAGGGGACAACGCAAGTTAGGTCTGGGATAGGTCTGGGATTTGCCCTCATCAGGCTCATACTTTCGCGTTTTTCACATACTTGTTGAACGGATGCTGGGTTTTTTCTGGTTTGGATCACGTAGTAATGTGGGTCCACAGTGAAACAATCAATTAAACCTGGTCTTGATAAATATTTTAGAGGATAACGCATGTTAGGTCTGGGATAGGTATGGGATTTGCCCTCATCAGACTCATACTTTCGCACACTTCACATACTCGTTGAACAGATCCTGGGTTATTTTCTGGTTTGGATTACATAGTAATGTGGTACCACCCTGAAACAGTCGATTAAACCAGGTTTCGATCTATATTTTTGAGGATAACGCATGTTAGGTCTAGGTTAGGCCTGGGATTTTCACTCATCAGACTCATACTTTCGCATTCCTCACATACGTGTTGAACGGATGCTGGGTTTTTTCTGGTTTGGATCACGTAGTAATGTGGGTCCACAGTGAAACAATCAATTAAACCTGGTCTTGATAAATATTTTAGAGGATAGCGCATGTTAGGTCTGGGATAGGTATGGGATTTGCCCTCATCAGACTCATACTTTCGCACACTTCACATACTCGTTGAACAGATCCCGGGTTATTTTCTGGTTTGGATCACATAGTAATGTGGTACCACACTGAAACAGTCGATTAAACCAGGTTTCGATCAATATTTTTCAGGATAACGCATGTTAGGTCTAGGTTAGGCCTGGGATTTTCACTCATCAGACTCATACTTTCGAATTCTTCACATACTTGTAGAACGGATCCTGGGTTTTTACTGGTTTCGATCACGTAGTAATGTGGTACCACACAGAAACATTCAATTAAACCTGGTTTTGATCAATATTTAAGAGGGTAACGCAAGTTAGGTCTGGGATAGGTCCGGGATTTGCCCTCATCAGGCTCATACTTTCGCGTTTTTCACATACTTGTTGAACAGATCCCGGGTTTTTTCTGGTTTGGGTCACGTAGTAGTGTGATACTACACTCAAACAGTCGACTAAACCAGGTTTCGATCAATATTTTTGAGGATAACGCATGTTAGGTCTAGGTCAGGCCTGGGATTTTCACTCATCAGACTCATACTTTCGCATTCTTCACATACTTGTTGAACTGATCCTGGGTTTTTTCTGGTATGGATCACGTAGTAATGTGGTTCCACACTGAAACTGTCGGTTAAACCTGGTTTCGATCAATATTTTAGAGGATAACGCAAGTTAGGTCTGGGATAGGTCTGGGATTAGCCCTCATCAGACTCATAGTTTCGCACACTTCACATACTCGTTGAACAGATCCTGGGTTATTTTCTGGTTTGGATCACATAGTAATGTGGTACCAAACTGAGACAGTCGATTAAACCAGGTTTCGATCAATATTTTAGAGGATAACGCATGTTAGGTCTAGGTTAGCCCTGGGATTTTCACTCATCAGACTCATACTTTCGCATTCTTCTTATACTTGTTGAACTGATCCTGGGTTTTTTCTGGTTTGGATCACGTAGTAATGTGGTACCACACTGAAACAGTCGATTAAACCTGGTTTCGATCAATATTTTAGAGGATAACGCAAGTCAAGTCTGGGATTGGTCTGGGATTTGACCTCATCAGACTCATACTTTCGCACACTTCACATACTCGTTGAACAGATCCTGGGTTATTTTCTGGTTTGGATCACATAGTAATGTGGTACCACACTGAAACAGTCGATTAAACCAGGTTTCGATCAATATCTTTCAGGATAACGCATGTTAGGTCTAGGTTAGGCCTGGGATTTTCACTCATCAGACTCATACTTTCGCATTCTTCACATACTTGTAGAACGGATCCTGGGTTTTTACTGGTTTGGATCACGTAGTAATGTGGTACCACACAGAAACATTCAATTAAACCTGGTTTTGATCAATATTTTAGAGGATAACGCAAGTTAGGTCTGGGATAGGTCCGGGATTTGCCCTCATCATGCTCATACTTTCGCGTTTTTCACATACTTGTTGAACAGATCCCGGGTTTTTTCTGGTTTGGATCCCGTAGTAGTGTGGTACCACACTGAAACAGACCATCAAACCTGGTTTCGCTCAATATTTTTGAGGATAACGCATGTTAGGTCAAGGCTAGGTCTATGATTTGCCCTCATCAGGCTCACAGTTTCGAGTTTTTCACATACCTGTTAAACAGATCCTGGGTTTTTTCCGGTTTGGATCACGAAGTAGTGTGGTACCACACTGAAACAGTCCATTAAACCTGGTTTCGCACAATATTTTAGAGGATAACGCATGTTAGGTCTAGGTTAGGACTGGGATTTGCTCTCATTAGGCTCATTCTTTCGCATATTTCTCATACTTGATGGCTACATCATGGGCTTTTTCTGCATTGCATCACGTAGTTATGTAGTACCACACTGAAACAGTCAATGAAACCTGGTTTCCATCAATATTTTAGAGGACAACGCAAGTTAGGTCTAGGTAAGGCCTGAGATTTTCACTGATCAGACTCATAATTTCGCCTTCTTCACATACTTGTTGAACGGATCCTGGGTTTTTTCTGGTTTGGAACACGTAGTAATGTGGTACCACACTGAAACATTCAATTAAACCTGGTCTTGATAAATATTTTAGAGAATAACGCATGTTATGTCAGGGTTAGGTCTAGGATTTGCCCTCATCAGGCTCGTACTTTCGCATATTTCTCATACTTCATGGCTAGATCCTGGGCTATTTCTGGATTGGATCACGTAGTAAAGTGGTACCACACTGCAACATTCAATGAAACCTGGTCTGGATAAAAATATTAGAGAATAACGCATGTTAGGTCAAGGTTAGGTCTAAGATTTGCCCTCATCAGGCTCACAGTTTCGCGTTATTCACATACTTGTTGAACAGATCCTGGGTTTTTTCTGGTTTGTATCACGCAGTAGTGTGGTACCACACTGAAACAGTCCATTAAACCTGGTTTGGATGAATATTTTAGAGGATAACGCATGTAAGGTCTAGGTTAGCCCTGGGATTTTCACTCATCAGACTCATACTTTCGCATTCTTCTCATACTTGATGGCTAGATCCTGGGCTTTTTCTGGATTGCATCACGTAGTAATGAAGTACAACACTGAAACAGTCAATTAAACCTGGTTTCCATCAATATCTTAGAGGATAACGTAAGTTAGGTCTGGGATAGGTCTAGGATTTGCCCTCATCAGGCTCATACTTTCGCGTTTTTCAAATACTTGTTGAACAGATCCTGGGTTTTTTCTGGTTTGGATCACGTAGTAGTGTGTTACCACACTGAAACAGTCCATTAAACCTGGTTTGGATCAATATTTTAGAGGATAACGCATGTTAGGTCTAGGTTAGGTCTGGGATTTTCGCTCATGAGACTCATACTTTCGCATTCTTCACATACTTGTTGAACGGATCCTGGGTTTTTTCTGGTTTGGTTCAGGTAGCAATGTTGTACCACACTGAAACATTCAATTAAACCTGGTCTTGATAAATATTTTAGAGGATAACGCAAGTTAGGTCTGGCATAGGTCTGGGATTCGCCCTCATCACGCTCATACTTTCGCGTTTTTCACATACTTGTTGAACAGATCCTGGGTTTTTTCTGGTCTGTATCACGTAGTAGTGTGGTACCACACTGAAACAGTGAATGAAACCTGGTTTCCATCAATATTTTAGAGGACAACGCAAGTTAGGTCTGGGATAGGTCTGGGATTAGCCCTCATCAGACTCATACTTTCGCTTTCTTCACATACTTGTTGAACGGATCCTGCGCTTTTTCTGGTTTGGATCACGTAGTAATGTGGTACCACACTGAAGCATTCAATTAAACCTGGTCTTGATAAATATTTTAGAGGATAACGCATGTTAGGTCTGGGTTACGTCTAGGATTTGCCCTCATCAGACTCATACTTTCGCTTTCTTCACATACTTGTTGAACGGATCCTGCGCTTTTTCTGGTTTGGATCACGTAGTAATGTGGGGCCACACTGAAACAGTCAATTAAACCTGGTTTCGACCAATATTTTAGAGAATAATTCATGTTAGGTCTAGGTTAGGTCTGGGATTTGCTCTCATCAGGCTCATAATTTCGCACACTTCACATACTTGTTGAACGGATCCTGGGTTTTTTCTAGTTTGGATCACGTAGTAGTGTGGTACCACACTGAAACAGTCCATTAAACCTGGTTTCGCTCAATATTTTAGAGGATAGCGCATGTTAGGTCTAGGTCAGTCCTGGGATTTTCACTCATCAGACTCATACTTTCGGATTCTTCACATACTTGTTGAAAGGATCCTGGGTTTTTTCTGGTTTGGATCACGTAGTAATGTGGGTCCACACTGAAACAATCAATTAAACCTGGTCTTGATAAATATTTTAGAGGATAACGCATGTTAGGTCTGGGATAGGTCTGGGATTTGCCCTCATCAGGCTCATACTTTCGCGTTTTTCACATACTTGTTGAACGGATCCTGGGTTTTTTCTGGTTTGGTTCACGCAGTAATGTGGGTCCACACTGAAACAATCAATTAAACCTGGTCTTGGTAAATATTATAGAGGATAACGCATGTTAGGTCCGGGATAGGTCTGGGATTTGCCCTCATCAGACTCATACTTTCGCACACTTCACATACTCGTTGAACAGATCCTGCGTTATTTTCTGGTTTGGATCACATAGTAATGTGGTACCACACTGAAACATTCAATTAAACCTGGTCTTGATAAATATTTTAGAGGATAACGCATGTTAGGTCTGGGTTAGGTCTAGGATTTGCCCTCATCAGGCTCATACTTTCGCATATTTCTCATACTTCATGGCTAGATCCTGGGCTATTTCTGGATTGGATCACGTAGTAATGTGGGTCCACACTGAAACAATCAATTAAACCTGGTCTTGGTAAATATTTTAGAGGATAACGCATGTTAGGTCCGGGATAGGTCTGGGATTTGCCCTCATCAGACTCATACTTTCGCACACTTCACATACTCGTTGAACAGATCCTGCGTTATTTTCTGGTTTGGATCACATAGTAATGTGGTACCACACTGGAACATTCAATGAAACCTGGTCTGGATAAATATTTTAGAGGACAACGCATCTTAGGTCTGGGTTAGGTCTAAGATTTGCCTTCATCAGGCTCACAGTTTCGCACACTTCACATACTCGTTGAACAGATCCTGGGTTATTTTCTGGTTTGGATCACATAGTAATGTGGTACCACACTGAAACAGTCGATTAAACCAGGTTTCGATCAATATTTTTGAGGATAACGCATGTTAGGTCTAGGTTAGGCCTGGGATTTTCACTCATCAGACTCATACTTTCGCATTCTTCACATACTTGTTGAACGGATCCTGGGTTTTTTCTGGTTTGGATCACGTAGTAATGTGGGTCCACACTGAAACAATCAATTAAACCTGGTCTTGATAAATATTTTAGAGGATAACGCATGTTAGGTCTGGGATAGGTCTGGGATTTGTCCTCATCAGACTCATACTTTCGCACACTTCACATACTCGTTGAACAGATCCTGGGTTATTTTCTGGTTTGGATCACATAGTAATGTGGTACCAAACTGAAACAGTCGATTAAACCAGGTTTCGATCAATATTTTTGAGGATAACGCATGTTAGGTCTAGGTTAGGCCTGGGATTTTCACTCATCAGACTCATACTTTCGCATTCCTCACATACTTGTTGAACGGATCCTGTGTTTTGTCTGGCTTGTATCACGTAGTAATGTGGTACCACACTGAAACAGTCCATTAAACCTGGTTTGGATCAATATTTTAGAGGATATCGCATGTTAGGTCTAGGTTAGCCCTGGGATTTTCACTCATCAGACTCATACTTTCGCATTCTTCTTATACTTGTTGAAGTGATCCTGGGTTTTTTCTGGTTTGGATCACGTAGTAATGTGGTACCACACTGAAACAGTGGATTAAACCTGGTTTCGATCAATATTTTAGAGGATAACGCAAGTTAAGTCTGGGATTGGTCTGGGATTTGACCTCATCAGACTCATACTTTCGCACACTTCACATACTCGTTGAACAGATCCTGGGTTATTTTCTGGTTTGGATCACATAGTAATGTGGCACCACACTGAAAGAGTCGATTAAACCACGTTTCGATCAATATTTTTGAGGATAACGCATGTTAGGTCTAGGTTAGGCCTGGGATTTTCACACATCACACTCATACTTTCGCATTCTTCACATACTTGTTGAACGGATCCTGGGTTTTTTCTGGTTTGGATCACGTAGTAATGTGGGACCACACTGAATCAGTCAATTAAACCTGGTTTCGACCAATATTTTAGAGAATAATTCATGTTAGGTCTAGGTTAGGTCTGGGATTTTCTCTCATCAGGCTCATTCTTTCGCATATTTCTCATACTTGATGGCTAGATCCTGGGCTCTTTCTGGATTGGATCACGTAGTAATGATGTACAACACTGAAACAGTCAGTTAAACCTGGTTTCCATCAATATTTTTGAGGATAACGCATGTTAGGTCTAGGTTAGCCCTGGGATTTTCACTCATCAGACTCATACTTTCGCATTCTTCTCATACTTGTTGAACAGATCCTGGGTTTTTTCTGGTTTGTATCACGTAGTAGTGTGGCACCACACTGAAACAGTCCATTAAACCTGGTTTGGATCAATTGTTTAGAGGATAACGCATGTTAGGTCTAGGTTAGCCCTGGGATTTTCACTCATCAGACTCATACTTTCGCATTCTTCTCATACATGTTGAACTGATCTTGGGGTTTTTCTGGATTGGATCACGTAGTAATGTGGTACCACACGGAAACAGTCGATTAAACCTGGTTTCGATCAATATCTTAGAGGATAACGCAAGTTAAGTCTGGGATTGTTCTGGGATTTGACCTCATCAGACTCATACGTTCGCACACTTCACATACTCGTTGAACAGATCCTGGGTTATTTTCTGGTTTGGATCACATAGCAATGTGGTACCACACTGAAACAGTCGATTAAACCAGGTTTCGATCAATATTTTTGAGGATAACGCATGTTAGGTCTAGGTTAGGCCTGGTATTTTCACTCATCAGACTCATACTTTCGCATTCTTCACATACTTGTTGAACGGATCCTCGGTTTTTTCTGGTTTGGATCACGTAGTAATGTGGTACCACACTGAAACAGTCGATTAAACCTGGTTATGATCAATATTTTAGAGGATAACGCATAGTTAGGTTTGGGATAGGTCTGGGATTTGACCTCATCAGACTCATACTTTCGCACACTTCACATACTCGTTGAACAGATCCTGGGTTATTTTCTGGTTTGGATCACATAGTAATGTGGTACCACACTGAAACTGTCGATTAAACCTGGTTGCGATCAATATTTTAGAGAATAATTCATGTTAGGTCTAGGTTAGGTCTGGGATTTGCTCTCATCAGGCTCGTTCTTTCGGATATTTCTGATACTTGATGGCTAGATCCTGGGCTTTTTCTGGATTGCATCACGTAGTAATGAAGTACAACACTGAAACAGTCAATTAAACCTGGTTTCCATCAATATCTTAGAGGACAACGCAAGTTAGGTCTGGGATAGGTCTGGGATTTGACCTCATCAGACTCATACTTTCGCACACTTCACATACTCGTTGAACAGATCCTGGGTTATTTTCTGGTTTGTATCACGTAGTAGTGTGGTACCACACTGAAACAGTCGATTAAACCTGGTTTCGATCAATATTTTAGAGGATAACGCAAGTTAAGTCTGGGATTGGTCTGGGATTCTCACTCATCAGACTCATTCTTTCGCATTCTTCACATACTTGTTGAAAGGATCCTGGGTTTTTTCTGGTTTGGATCACGTAGTAGTGTGGGTCCACACTGAAACAATCAATTAAACCTGGTCTTGATAAATATATTAGAGGATAACGCATGTTAAGTCTGGGATTGGTCTGGGATTTGACCTCATCAGACTCATACTTTCGCACACTTCACATACTCGTTGAACAGATCCTGGGTTATTTTCTGGTTTGGATCACATAGTAATGTGGTACCACACTGAAACAGTCGATTAAACCAGGTTTCGATCAATATTTTAGAGGATAACGCATGTTAGGTCTAGGTTAGGCCTGGGATTTTCACTCATCAGACTCATACTTTCGCATTCTTCACATACTTGTTGAACGGATCCTGGGTTTTTTCTGGTTTGGATCACGTAGTAATGTGGTACCACACTGAAACATTCAATTAAACCTGGTCTTGATAAATATTTTAGAGGATAACGCATGTTAGGTCTGGGTTACGTCTAGGATATGCCCTTATCAGGCTCATACTTTCGCATATTTCTCATACTTCATGGCTAGATCCTGGGCTGTTTCCGCATTGTATCACGTAGCAATGTGGTACCACGCTGAAACAGTCAATAAAACCTGGTTTCGATCAATATTTTAGAGGATAACGCAAGTTAGGTCTGGGATAGGTCTAGGATTTGCCCTCATCAGGCTCTTACTATCGCATATTTCTCATACTTCATGGCTAGATCCTGGGCTATTTCTGGATTCGATCACGTAGTAAAGTGGTACCACACTGAAACATTCAATGAAACCTGTTCTGGATAAATATTTTAGAGGATAACGCATGTTAGGTCTGGGTTACGTCTAGGATATGCCCTTATCAGGCTCATACTTTCGCATATTTCTCATACTTCATGGCTAGATCCTGGGCTGTTTCTGCATTGTATCACGTAGTAATGTGGTACCCCGCTGAAACAGTCAATAAAGCCTGGTTTCGATCAATATTTTAGAGGATAACGCAAGTTAGGTCTGGGATAGGTCTAGGATTTGCCCTCATCAGGCTCTTACTATCGCATACTTCTCATACTTCATGGCTAGATCCTGGGCTATTTCTGGATTCGATCACGTAGTAAAGTGGTACCACACTGAAACATTCAATGAAACCTGGTCTGGATAAATATTTTAGAGGACAACGCATCTTAGGTCTGGGTTAGGTCTAAGATTTGCCTTCATCAGGCTCACAGTTTCGCGTTTTTCACATACTCGTTGAACAGATCCTGGGTTATTTTCTGGTTTGTATCACATAGTAATGTGGTACCACACTGAAACAGTCGATTAAACCAGGTTTCGATCAATATTTTTGAGGATAACGCATGTTAGGTCTAGGTTAGGCGTGGGATTTTCACTCATCAGACTCATACTTTCGCATTCTTCACATACTTGTTGAACGGATCCTGGGTTTTTTCTGGTTTGGATCACGTAGTAATGTGGGTCCACACTGAAACAATCAATTAAACCTGGTCTTGATAAATATTTTAGAGGATAACGCATGTTAGGTCTGGGATAGGTCTGGGATTTGTCCTCATCAGACTCATACTTTCGCACACTTCACATACTCGTTGAACAGATCCTGGGTTATTTTCTGGTTTGGATCACATAGTAATGTGGTACCAAACTGAAACAGTCGATTAAACCAGGTTTCGATCAATATTTTTGAGGATAACGCATGTTAGGTCTAGGTTAGGCCTGGGATTTTCACTCATCAGACTCATACTTTCGCATTCCTCACATACTTGTTGAACGGATCCTGTGTTATGTCTGGCTTGTATCACGTAGTAATGTGGTACCACACTGAAACAGTCCATTAAACCTGGTTTGGATCAATATTTTAGAGGATAACGCATGTTAGGTCTAGGTTAGCCCTGAGATTTTCACTCATCAGACTCATACTTTCGCATTCTTCTTATACTTGTTGAAGTGATCCTGGGTTTTTTCTGGTTTGGATCACGTAGTAATGTGGTACCACACTGAAACGGTCGATTAAACCTGCTTTCGATCAATATTTTAGAGGATAACGCAAGTTAAGTCTGGGATTGGTCTGGGATTTGACCTCATCAGACTCATACTTTCTCACACTTCACATACTCGTTGAACAGATCCTGGGTTATTATCTGGTTTGGATCACATAGTAATGTGGCACCACACTGAAAGAGTCGATTAAACCACGTTTCGATCAATATTTTTGAGGATAACGCATGTTAGGTCTAGGTTAGGCCTGGGATTTTCACACATCACACTCATACTTTCGCATTCTTCACATACTTGTTGAACGGATCCTGGGTTTTTTCTGGTTTGGATCACGTAGTAATGTGAGACCACACAGAATCAGTCAATTAAACCTGGTTTCGACCAATATTTTAGAGAATAATTCATGTTAGGTCTAGGTTAGGTCTGGGATTTTCTCTCATCAGGCTCATTGTTTCGCATATTTCTCATACTTGATGGCTAGATCCTGGGCTTATTCTGGATTGGATCACGTAGTAATGAAGTACAACACTGAAACAGTCCATTAAACCTGGTTTGGATCAATTGTTTAGAGGATAACGCATGTTAGGTCTATGTTAGCCCTGGGATTTTCACTCATCAGACTCATACTTTCGCATTCTTCTCATACTTGTTGAACAGATCCTGGGTTTTTTCTGGTTTGTATCACGTAGTAGTGTGGTACCACACTGAAACAGTCCATTAAACCTGGTTTGGATCAATTGTTTAGAGGATAACGCATGTTAGGTCTAGGTTAGCCCTGGGATTTTCACTCATCAGGCTCATACTTTCGCATTCTTCTCATACATGTTGAACTGATCTTGGGGTTTTTCTGGATTGGATCACGTAGTAATGTGGTACCACACGGAAACAGTCGATTAAACCTGGTTTCGATCAATATCTTAGAGGATAACGCAAGTTAAGTCTGGGATTGTTCTGGGATTTGACCTCATCAGACTCATACGTTCGCACACTTCACATACTCGTTGAACAGATCCTGGGTTATTTTCTGGATTGGATCACATAGTAATGTGGTACCACACTGAAACAGTCGATTAAACCAGGTTTCGATCAATATTTTTGAGGATAACGCATGTTAGGTCTAGGTTAGGCCTGGTATTTTCACTCATCAGACTCATACTTTCGCATTCTTCACATACTTGTTGAACGGATCCTGGGATTTTTCTGGTTTGGATCACGTAGTAATGTGGTACCACACTGAAACAGTCGATTAAACCTGGTTATGATCAATATTTTAGAGGATAACGCATAGTTAGGTTTGGGATAGGTCTGGGATTTGACCTCATCAGACTCATACTTTCGCACACTTCACATACTCGTTGAACAGATCCTGGGTTATTTTCTGGTTTGGATCACATAGTAATGTGGTACCACACTGAAACTGTCGATTAAACCTGGTTGCGATCAATATTTTAGAGAATAATTCATGTTAGGTCTAGGTTAGGTCTGGGATTTGCTCTCATCAGGCTCGTTCTTTCGGATATTTCTGATACTTGATGGCTAGATCCTGGGCTTTATCTGGATTGCATCACGTAGTAATGAAGTACAACACTGAAACAGTCAATTAAACCTGGTTTCCATCAATATCTTAGAGGACAACGCAAGTTAGGTCTGGGATAGGTCTGGGATTTGACCTCATCAGACTCATTCTTTCGCATTCTTCACATACTTGTTGAACGGATGCTGGGTTTTTTCTGGTTTGGATCACGTAGTAGTGTGGGTCCACACTGAAACAATCAATTAAACCTGGTCTTGATAAATATTTTAGAGGATAACGCATGTTAAGTCTGGGATTGGTCTGGGATTTGACCTCATCAGACTCATACTTTCGCACACTTCACATACTCGTTGAACAGATCCTGGGTTATTTTCTGGTTTGGATCACATAGTAATGTGGTACCACACTGAAACAGTCGATTAAACCAGGTTTCGATCAATATTTTAGAGGATAACGCATGTTAGGTCTAGGTTAGGCCTGGGATTTTCACTCATCAGACTCATACTTTCGCATTCTTCACATACTTGTTGAACGGATCCTGGGTTTTTTCTGGTTTGGATCACGTAGTAATGTGGGTCCACACTGAAACAATCAATTAAACCTGGTCTTGATAAATATTTTAGAGGATAACGCATGTTAGGTCTGGGATAGGTCTGGGATTTGTCCTCATCAGACTCATACTTTCGCACACTTCACATACTCGTTGAACAGATCCTGGGTTATTTTCTGGTTTGGATCACATAGTAATGTGGTACCAAACTGAAACAGTCGATTAAACCAGGTTTCGATCAATATTTTAGAGGATAACGCATGTTAGGTCTAGGTTAGGCCTGGGATTTTCACTCATCAGACTCATACTTTCGCATTCTTCACATACTTGTTGAACGGATCCTGGGTTTTTTCTGGTTTGGATCACGTAGTAATGTGGGTCCACACTGAAACAATCAATTAAACCTGGTCTTGATAAATATTTTAGAGGATAACGCATGTTAGGTCTGGGATAGGTCTGGGATTTGTCCTCATCAGACTCATACTTTCGCACACTTCACATACTCTTTGAACAGATCCTGGGTTATTTTCTGGTTTGGATCACATAGTAATGTGGTACCAAACTGAAACAGTCGATTAAACCAGGTTTCGATCAATATTTTTGAGGATAACGCATGTTAGGTCTAGGTTAGGCCTGGGATTTTCACTCATCAGACTCATACTTTCGCATTCCTCACATACTTGTTGAACGGATCCTGTGTTATGTCTGGCTTGTATCACGTAGTAATGTGGTACCACACTGAAACAGTCCATTAAACCTGGTTTGGATCAATATTTTAGAGGATAACGCATGTTAGGTCTAGGTTAGCCCTGAGATTTTCACTCATCAGACTCATACTTTCGCATTCTTCTTATACTTGTTGAAGTGATCCTGGGTTTTTTCTGGTTTGGATCACGTAGTAATGTGGTACCACACTGAAACAGTCGATTAAACCTGCTTTCGATCAATATTTTAGAGGATAACGCAAGTTAAGTCTGGGATTGGTCTGGGATTTGACCTCATCAGACTCATACTTTCTCACACTTCACATACTCGTTGAACAGATCCTGGGTTATTATCTGGTTTGGATCACATAGTAATGTGGCACCACACTGAAAGAGTCGATTAAACCACGTTTCGATCAATATTTTTGAGGATAACGCATGTTAGGTCTAGGTTAGGCCTGGGATTTTCACACATCACACTCATACTTTCGCATTCTTCACATACTTGTTGAACGGATCCTGGGTTTTTTCTGGTTTGGATCACGTAGTAATGTGGGACCACACAGAATCAGTCAATTAAACCTGGTTTCGACCAATATTTTAGAGAATAATTCATGTTAGGTCTAGGTTAGGTCTGGGATTTTCTCTCATCAGGCTCATTGTTTCGCATATTTCTCATACTTGATGGCTAGATCCTGGGCTTATTCTGGATTGGATCACGTAGTAATGAAGTACAACACTGAAACAGTCCATTAAACCTGGTTTGGATCAATTGTTTAGAGGATAACGCATGTTAGGTCTATGTTAGCCCTGGGATTTTCACTCATCAGACTCATACTTTCGCATTCTTCTCATACTTGTTGAACAGATCCTGGGTTTTTTCTGGTTTGTATCACGTAGTAGTGTGGTACCACACTGAAACAGTCCATTAAACCTGGTTTGGATCAATTGTTTAGAGGATAACGCATGTTAGGTCTAGGTTAGCCCTGGGATTTTCACTCATCAGGCTCATACTTTCGCATTCTTCTCATACATGTTGAACTGATCTTGGGGTTTTTCTGGATTGGATCACGTAGTAATGTGGTACCACACGGAAACAGTCGATTAAACCTGGTTTCGATCAATATCTTAGAGGATAACGCAAGTTAAGTCTGGGATTGTTCTGGGATTTGACCTCATCAGACTCATACGTTCGCACACTTCACATACTCGTTGAACAGATCCTGGGTTATTTTCTGGATTGGATCACATAGTAATGTGGTACCACACTGAAACAGTCGATTAAACCAGGTTTCGATCAATATTTTTGAGGATAACGCATGTTAGGTCTAGGTTAGGCCTGGTATTTTCACTCATCAGACTCATACTTTCGCATTCTTCACATACTTGTTGAACGGATCCTGGGATTTTTCTGGTTTGGATCACGTAGTAATGTGGTACCACACTGAAACAGTCGATTAAACCTGGTTATGATCAATATTTTAGAGGATAACGCATAGTTAGGTTTGGGATAGGTCTGGGATTTGACCTCATCAGACTCATACTTTCGCACACTTCACATACTCGTTGAACAGATCCTGGGTTATTTTCTGGTTTGGATCACATAGTAATGTGGTACCACACTGAAACTGTCGATTAAACCTGGTTGCGATCAATATTTTAGAGAATAATTCATGTTAGGTCTAGGTTAGGTCTGGGATTTGCTCTCATCAGGCTCGTTCTTTCGGATATTTCTGATACTTGATGGCTAGATCCTGGGCTTTATCTGGATTGCATCACGTAGTAATGAAGTACAACACTGAAACAGTCAATTAAACCTGGTTTCCATCAATATCTTAGAGGACAACGCAAGTTAGGTCTGGGATAGGTCTGGGATTTGACCTCATCAGACTCATTCTTTCGCATTCTTCACATACTTGTTGAACGGATGCTGGGTTTTTTCTGGTTTGGATCACGTAGTAGTGTGGGTCCACACTGAAACAATCAATTAAACCTGGTCTTGATAAATATTTTAGAGGATAACGCATGTTAAGTCTGGGATTGGTCTGGGATTTGACCTCATCAGACTCATACTTTCGCACACTTCACATACTCGTTGAACAGATCCTGGGTTATTTTCTGGTTTGGATCACATAGTAATGTGGTACCACACTGAAACAGTCGATTAAACCAGGTTTCGATCAATATTTTAGAGGATAACGCATGTTAGGTCTAGGTTAGGCCTGGGATTTTCACTCATCAGACTCATACTTTCGCATTCTTCACATACTTGTTGAACGGATCCTGGGTTTTTTCTGGTTTGGATCACGTAGTAATGTGGTACCACACTGAAACATTCAATTAAACCTGGTCTTGATAAATATTTTAGAGGATAACGCATGTTAGGTCTGGGTTACGTCTAGGATATGCCCTTATCAGGCTCATACTTTCGCATATTTCTCATACTTCATGGCTAGATCCTGGGCTGTTTCTGCATTGTATCACGTAGTAATGTGGTATCACGCTGAAGCAGTCAATAAAACCTGGTTTCGATCAATATTTTAGAGGATAACTCAAGTTAGGTCTGGGATAGGTCTAGGATTTGCCCTCATCAGGCTCTTACTATCGCATATTTCTCATACTTCATGGCTAGATCCTGGGCTATTTCTGGATTCGATCACGTAGTAGAGTGGTACCACACTGAAACATTCAATGAAACCTGTTCTGGATAAATATTTTAGAGGATAACGCATCTTAGGTCTGGGTTAGGTCTAAGATCTGCCCTCATCAGGCTCACAGTTTCGCGTTTTTCACATACTTGTTAAACAGATCCTGGGTTTTTTCTGATTTGGATCACGTAGTAATGTGGTACCACACTAAAACAGTCAATTAAACCTGGTTTCGATCAATATTTTACAGGATCACGCAAGCTAGGTCTGGGATAGGTCTGGGATTAGCCCTAATCAGACTCATACTTTCGCACGCTTCACATACTCGTTGACAAGATCCTGGGTTTTTTTCTGGCTTGGATCACGTAGTAATGTGGTACCACACTGAAACAGTCGATTAAACCTGCTTTCGATCAATATTTTAGAGGATAACGCAAGTTAAGTCTGGGATTGGTCTGGGATTTGACCTCATCAGACTCATACTTTCTCACACTTCACATACTCGTTGAACAGATCCTGGGTTATTTTCTGGTTTGGATCACATAGTAATGTGGCACCACACTGAAAGAGTCGATTAAACCACGTTTCGATCAATATTTTTGAGGATAACGCATGTTAGGTCTAGGTTAGGCCTGGGATTTTCACACATCACACTCATACTTTCGCATTCTTCACATACTTGTTGAACGGATCCTGGGTTTTTTCTGGTTTGGATCACGTAGTAATGTGGGACCACACAGAATCAGTCAATTAAACCTGGTTTCGACCAATATTTTAGAGAATAATTCATGTTAGGTCTAGGTTAGGTCTGGGATTTTCTCTCATCAGGCTCATTGTTTCGCATATTTCTCATACTTGATGGCTAGATCCTGGGCTTATTGTGGATTGGATCACGTAGTAATGAAGTACAACACTGAAACAGTCCATTAAACCTGGTTTGGATCAATTGTTTAGAGGATAACGCATGTTAGGTCTAGGTTAGCCCTGGGATTTTCACTCATCAGGCTCATACTTTCGCATTCTTCTCATACATGTTGAACTGATCTTGGGGTTTTTCTGGATTGGATCACGTAGTAATGTGGTACCACACGGAAACAGTCGATTAAACCTGGTTTCGATCAATATTTTAGAGGATAACGCATAGTTAGGTTTGGGATAGGTCTGGGATTTGACCTCATCAGACTCATACTTTCGCACACTTCACATACTCGTTGAACAGATCCTGGGTTATTTTCTGGTTTGGATCACATAGTAATGTGGTACCACACTGAAACTGTCGATTAAACCTGGTTGCGATCAATATTTTAGAGAATAATTCATGTTAGGTCTAGGTTAGGTCTGGGATTTGCTCTCATCAGGCTCGTTCTTTCGGATATTTCTGATACTTGATGGCTAGATCCTGGGCTTTTTCTGGATTGCATCACGTAGTAATGAAGTACAACACTGAAACAGTCAATTAAACCTGGTTTCCATCAATATCTTAGAGGACAACGCAAGTTAGGTCTGGGATAGGTCTGGGATTTGACCTCATCAGACTCATTCTTTCGCATTCTTCACATACTTGTTGAACGGATGCTGGGTTTTTTCTGGTTTGGATCACGTAGTAGTGTGGGTCCACACTGAAACAATCAATTAAACCTGGTCTTGATAAATATTTTAGAGGATAACGCATGTTAAGTCTGGGATTGGTCTGGGATTTGACCTCATCAGACTCATACTTTCGCACACTTCACATACTCGTTGAACAGATCCTGGGTTATTTTCTGGTTTGGATCACATAGTAATGTGGTACCACACTGAAACAGTCGATTAAACCAGGTTTCGATCAATATTTTAGAGGATAACGCATGTTAGGTCTAGGTTAGGCCTGGGATTTTCACTCATCGGACTCATACTTTCGCATTCTTCACATACTTGTTGAACGGATCCTGGGTTTTTTCTGGTTTGGATCACGTAGTAATGTGGTACCACACTGAAACATTCAATTAAACCTGGTCTTGATAAATATTTTAGAGGATAACGCATGTTAGGTCTGGGTTACGTCTAGGATATGCCCTTATCAGGCTCATACTTTCGCATATTTCTCATACTTCATGGCTAGATCCTGGGCTGTTTCTGCATTGTATCACGTAGTAATGTGGTACCACACTGAAACAATCAATTAAACCTGGTCTTGATAAATATTTTAGAGGATAACGCATGTTAAGTCTGGGATTGGTCTGGGATTTGACCTCATCAGACTCATACTTTCGCACACTTCACATACTCGTTGAACAGATCCTGGGTTATTTTCTGGTTTGGATCACATAGTAATGTGGTACCACACTGAAACAGTCGATTAAACCAGGTTTCGATCAATATTTTAGAGGATAACGCATGTTAGGTCTAGGTTAGGCCTGGGATTTTCACTCATCAGACTCATACTTTCGCATTCTTCACATACTTGTTGAACGGATCCTGGGTTTTTTCTGGTTTGGATCACGTAGTAATGTGGTACCACACTGAAACATTCAATTAAACCTGGTCTTGATAAATATTTTAGAGGATAACGCATGTTAGGTGTGGGTTACGTCTAGGATATGCCCTTATCAGGCTCATACTTTCGCATATTTCTCATACTTCATGGCTAGATCCTGGGCTGTTTCTGCATTGTATCACGTAGTAATGTGGTATCACGCTGAAGCAGTCAATAAAACCTGGTTTCGATCAATATTTTAGAGGATAACTCAAGTTAGGTCTGGGATAGGTCTAGGATTTGCCCTCATCAGGCTCTTACTATCGCATATTTCTCATACTTCATGGCTAGATCCTGGGCTATTTCTGGATTCGATCACGTAGTAGAGTGGTACCACACTGAAACATTCAATGAAACCTGTTCTGGATAAATATTTTAGAGGATAACGCATCTTAGGTCTGGGTTAGGTCTAAGATCTGCCCTCATCAGGCTCACAGTTTCGCGTTTTTCACATACTTGTTAAACAGATCCTGGGTTTTTTCTGATTTGGATCACGTAGTAATGTGGTACCACACTAAAACAGTCAATTAAACCTGGTTTCGATCAATATTTTACAGGATCACGCAAGCTAGGTCTGGGATAGGTCTGGGATTAGCCCTAATCAGACTCATACTTTCCCACACTTCACATACTCGTTGACAAGATCCTGGGTTTTTTTCTGGCTTGGATCACGTAGTAATGTGGTACCACACTGAAACAGTCGATTAAACCTGCTTTCGATCAATATTTGAGAGGATAACGCAAGTTAAGTCTGGGATTGGTCTGGGATTTGACCTCATCAGACTCATACTTTCTCACACTTCACATACTCGTTGAACAGATCCTGGGTTATTTTCTGGTTTGGATCACATAGTAATGTGGCACCACACTGAAAGAGTCGATTAAACCACGTTTCGATCAATATTTTTGAGGATAACGCATGTTAGGTCTAGGTTAGGCCTGGGATTTTCACACATCACACTCATACTTTCGCATTCTTCACATACTTGTTGAACGGATCCTGGGTTTTTTCTGGTTTGGATCACGTAGTAATGTGGGACCACACAGAATCAGTCAATTAAACCTGGTTTCGACCAATATTTTAGAGAATAATTCATGTTAGGTCTAGGTTAGGTCTGGGATTTTCTCTCATCAGGCTCATTGTTTCGCATATTTCTCATACTTGATGGCTAGATCCTGGGCTTATTCTGGATTGGATCACGTAGTAATGAAGTACAACACTGAAACAGTCCATTAAACCTGGTTTGGATCAATTGTTTAGAGGATAACGCAAGTTAGGTCTGGGATAGGTCTGGGATTTGCCCTCATCAGGCTCATACTTTCGCGTTTTTCACATACTTGTTGAACAGATCCTGGGTTTTTTCTGGTTTGTATCACGTAGTAGTGTGGTACCACACTGAAACAGTCCATTAAACCTGGTTTGGATCAATTGTTTAGAGGATAACGCATGTTAGGTCTAGGTTAGCCCTGGGATTTTCACTCATCAGGCTCATACTTTCGCATTCTTCTCATACATGTTGAACTGATCTTGGGGTTTTTCTGGATTGGATCACGTAGTAATGTGGTACCACACGGAAACAGTCGATTAAACCTGGTTTCGATCAATATCTTAGAGGATAACGCAAGTTAAGTCTGGGATTGTTCTGGGATTTGACCTCATCAGACTCATACGTTCGCACACTTCACAAACTCGTTGAACAGATCCTGGGTTATTTTCTGGATTGGATCACATAGTAATGTGGTACCACACTGAAACAGTCGATTAAACCAGGTTTCGATCAATATTTTTGAGGATAACGCATGTTAGGTCTAGGTTAGGCCTGGTATTTTCACTCATCAGACTCATACTTTCGCATTCTTCACATACTTGTTGAACGGATCCTGGGATTTTTCTGGTTTGGATCACGTAGTAATGTGGTACCACACTGAAACAGTCGATTAAACCTGGTTATGATCAATATTTTAGAGGATAACGCATAGTTAGGTTTGGGATAGGTCTGGGATTTGACCTCATCAGACTCATACTTTCGCACACTTCACATACTCGTTGAACAGATCCTGGGTTATTTTCTGGTTTGGATCACATAGTAATGTGGTACCACACTGAAACTGTCGATTAAACCTGGTTGCGATCAATATTTTAGAGAATAATTCATGTTAGGTCTAGGTTAGGTCTGGGATTTGCTCTCATCAGGCTCGTTCTTTCGGATATTTCTGATACTTGATGGCTAGATCCTGGGCTTTTTCTGGATTGCATCACGTAGTAATGAAGTACAACACTGAAACAGTCAATTAAACCTGGTTTCCATCAATATCTTAGAGGACAACGCAAGTTAGGTCTGGGATTGGTCTGGGATTTGACCTCATCAGACTCATACTTTCGCACACTTCACATACTCGTTGAACAGATCCTGGGTTATTTTCTGGTTTGGATCACATAGTAATGTGGTACCACACTGAAACAGTCGATTAAACCAGGTTTCGATCAATATTTTAGAGGATAACGCATGTTAGGTCTAGGTTAGGCCTGGGATTTTCACTCATCGGACTCATACTTTCGCATTCTTCACATACTTGTTGAACGGATCCTGGGTTTTTTCTGGTTTGGATCACGTAGTAATGTGGTACCACACTGAAACATTCAATTAAACCTGGTCTTGATAAATATTTTAGAGGATAACGCATGTTAGGTCTGGGTTACGTCTAGGATATGCCCTTATCAGGCTCATACTTTCGCATATTTCTCATACTTCATGGCTAGATCCTGGGCTGTTTCTGCATTGTATCACGTAGTAATGTGGTACCACACTGAAACAGTCAATGAAGCCTGGTTTCCATCAATATTTTAGAGGACAACGCAAGTTAGGTCTAGGTAAGGCCTGAGATTTTCACTGATCAGACTCATACATTCGCATTCTTCACATACTTGTTGAACGGATCCTGGGTTTTTTCTGGTTTGGATCACGTAGTTATGTGGGTCCACACTGAAACAATCAATTAAACCTGGTCTTGATAAATATTTTAGGGGATAACGCGTGTTAGGCCTGGGATAGGTCTGGGATTTGCCCTCATCAGACTCATACTTTCGCACACTTCACATACTCGTTGAACAGATCCTGGGTTATTTTCTGGTTTGGAACACATAGTAATGTGGTACCACACTGAAACAGTCGATTAAACCAGGCTTCGATCAATATTTTTGAGGATAACGCATGTTAGGTCTAGATTAGGCTTGGGATTTTCACTCATCAGACTCATACTTTCGCATTCTTCACATACTTGTTGAACGGATCCTGGGTTTTTTCTGGTTTGGATCACGAAGTTATGTGGGTCCACACTGAAACAATCAATTAAACCTGGTCTTGATAAATATTTTAGAGGATAACGCATGTTAGGTCTGGGATAGGTCTGGGATTTGCCCTCACCAGACTCATACTTTCGCACACTTCACATACTCGTTGAACAGATCCTGGGTTATTTTCTGGTTTGGATCACATAGTAATGTGGTACCACACTGAAACAGTCGATAAAACCAGGTTTCGATCACTATTTTTGAGGACAACGCATGTTAGGTCTAGGTTAGGCCTGGGATTTTCACTCATCAGACTCATACTTTCGCATTCTTCACATACTTGTTGAACTGAAACTGGGTTTTGCTGGTTTGGATCACGTAGTAAAGTGGTTCCACACTGAAACAGTCGGTTAAACCTGGTTTCGATCAATATTTTAGTGGATAACGCAAGTTAGGTCTCGGATAGGTCTGGGATTTGCCCTCATCAGACTCATACCTACGCACACTTCACATACTCGTTGAACAGATCCTGGGTTTTTTCTGGAGTGGATCACGTAGTAATGAAGTACAACACTGAAACAATCAATTAAACATGGTTTCCATCAATATTTTAGAGGACAGCGCATGTTAGGTCTAGGTTAGGCCTGGGATTTGCCCTGATCAGGGTCATACTTTCGCAGTTTTAACATACATGTTGACCTGATCGAGGGTTTTTTCTGGTTTGTATCACGTAGTAGTGTGGTACCACACTGAAACAGTCCATTAAACCTGGTTTGGATCAATTGTTTAGAGGATAACGCATGTTAGGTCTAGGTTAGCCCTGGGATTTTCACTCATCAGACTCATACTTTCGCATTCTTCTCATACATGTTGAACTGATCTTGGGGTTTTTCTGGTTTGGATCACGTAGTAATGTGGTACCACACTGAAACAGTCGATTATACCTGGTTTCCATCAATATCTTAGAGGATAACGCAAGTTAAGTCTGGGATTGGTCTGGGATTTGACCTCATCAGACTCATACTTTCGCATACTTCACATACTCGTTGAACAGATCCTGGGTTTTTTCTGGTTTGGATCACGTAGTAATGTGGTACCACACTGAAACAGTCGATTAAACCAGGTTTCGATCAATATTTTTGAGGATAACGCATGTTAGGTCTAGGTTAGTCCTAGGATTCTCACTCATCAGACTCATACTTTCGCATTCTTCACATACTTGTAGAACGGATCCTGGGTTTTTTCTGGTTTGGATCACGTAGTAATGTGGGACCACACTGAAACAGTCAATTAAACCTGGTTATGATCAATATTTTAGAGGATAACGCATAGTTAGGTTTGGGATAGGTCTGGGATTTGACCTCATCAGACTCATACTTTCGCAAACTTCACATACTCGTTGAACAGATCCTGGGTTATTTTCTGGTTTGGATCACATAGTAATGTGCTACCACACTGAAACAGTCGATTAAACCAGGTTTCGATCAATATTTTTTAGGATAACGCATGTTAGGTCTAGGTTAGGCCTGGGATTTTCACTCATCGGACTCATACTTTCGCATTCTTCACATACTTGTAGAACGGATCCTGGGTTTTTTCTGGTTTGGATCACGTAGTAATGTGGGACCACACTGAAACAGTCAATTAAACCTGGTTTGGATCAATATTTTAGAGGATAACGCATGTTAGGTCTGGGATAGGTATGGGATTTGCCCTCATCAGACTCATACTTTCGCACACTTCACATACTCGTTGAACAGGTCCTGGGTTATTTTCTGGTTTGGATCACATAGTAATGTGGTACCACACTGAAACAGTCGATTAAACCAGGTTTCGATCTATATTTTTGAGGATAACGCATGTTAGGTCTGGGATAGGTCTGGGATTTGCCCTCATCAGGCTCATACTTTCGCGTTTTTCACATACTTGTTGAACAGATCCTGGGTTTTTTCTGGTTTGGATCCCGTAGTAGTGTGGTACCACAATAAAACAGTCAATTGAACCTGGTTTCGATCAATATTTTAGAGGATATCGCAAGTTAGGTCTGGGATAGGTCTGGGATTAGCCCTCATCAGACTCATACTTTCGCTTTCTTCACATACTCGTTGAACAGATCCTGTGTTATTTTCTGGTTTGGATCACATAGTAATGTGGTACCACACTGAAACAGTCGATTAAACCAGGTTTCGAACAATATTTTTGAGGATAACGCATGTTAGGTCTGGGATAGGTCTGGGATTTGCTCTCATCAGGCTCATTCTTTCGCATATTTCTCATGCTTGATGGCTAGATCCTGAGCTTTTTCTGGATTGCATCACGTAGTAATGAAGTACAACACTGAAACAGTCAATTAAACCTGGTTTCCATCAATGTTTTAGAGGACAACGCAAGTTAGGTCTGGGATAGGTCTGGGATTTGCTCTCATCAGGCTCATTCTTTCGCATATTTCTCATACTTGATGGCTAGATCCTGAGCTTTTCTGGATTGCATCACGTAGTAATGAAGTACAACACTGAAACAGTCAATTAAACCTGGTTTCCATCAATATTTTAGAGGACAACGCAAGTTAGGTCTGGGATAGGTCTGGGATATGCCCTCATCAGGCCATTACTGTCGCGTTTTTCACATACTTGTTGAACAGATCCTGGGTTTTTTCTGGTTTGGATCCCGTAGTAGTGTGGTACCACACTGAAACAGTCCATTAAACCTGGTTTCGCTCAATATTTTAGAGGATAACGCATGTTAGGTCTAGGTCAGGCCTGGTTTTTTCATTCATCAGACTCATACTTTCGCATTCTTCACATACTTGTTGAACGGATCCTGGGTTTTTTCTTGTTTGGATCACTTAGTTATGTGGGTCCACACTGAAACAATCAATTAAACCTGGTGTTGATAAATATTTTAGAGGATAACGCATGTTATGTCTGGGATAGATCTGGGATTTGCGCTCATCAGACTCATACTTTCGCACACTTCACATACTCGTTGAACAGATCCTGGGTTATCTTCTGGTTTGGATCACATAGTTATGTGGTACCGCACTGAAACAGTCGATTAAACTAGGTTTCGATCAATATTTTTTAGGATAACGCATGTTAGGTCTAGGTTAGGCCTGGGATTTTCACTCATCAGACTCATACTTTCGCATTCTTCACATACCTGTTGAACGGATCCTGGGTTTTTTCTGGTTTGGATCACGTAGTAATGTGGGTCCACACTGAAACAATCAATTAAACCTGGTCTTGATAAATATTTTAGAGGATAACGCATGTTAGGTCTGGGATAGGTCTGGGATTTGCCCTCATCAGACTCATACTTTCGCACACTTCACATACTCGTTGAACAGATCCTGGGTTTTTACTGGTTTGGATCACATAGTAATGTGGTACCGCACTGAAACAGTCCATTAAACCTGGTTTCGCTCAATATTTTAGAGGATAACGCATGTTAGGTCTAGGTTAGGCCTGGGATTTTCACTCATCAGACTCATACTTTCGCATTCCTCACATACTTGTAGAACGGATCCTGGGTTTTTGTCTGGTTTGGATCACGTAGTAATGTGGTACCACACTGAAACATTCAATTAAACCTGGTCTTGATAAATATTTTAGAGGATAACGCATGTTAGGTCTGGGTTACGTCTAGGATTTGCCCTCATCAGGCTCATACTTTCGCATATTTCTCATACTTCATGGCTAGATCCTGGGCTGTTTCTGCATTGTATCACGTAGTAATGTGGTACCACGCTCAAAACAGTCAATTAAACCTGGTTTCGATCAATATTTTAGAGGATAACGCAAGTTAGGTCTGGGATAGGTCTAGGATTTGCCCTCATCAGGCTCTTACTATCGCATATTTCTCATACTTCATGGCTAGATCCTGGGCTATTTCTGGATTGGATCACGTAGTAAAGTGGTACCACACTGAAACATTCAATGAAACCTGTTCTGGATAAATATTTTAGAGGATAAGGCATCTTAGGTCTGGGTTAGGCCTGGGATTTTCACTCATCAGACTCATACTTTCGCATTCTTCACATACTTGTTGAACGGATCCTGGGTTTTTTCTGGTGTGGATCACGTAGTAATGTGGGTCCACACTGAAACAATCAATTAAACCTGGTCTTGATAAATATTTTAGAGGATAACGCAAGTTAGGTCTGGGATAGGTCCGGGATTTGCCCTCATCAGGCTCATACTTTCGCGTTTTTCACATACTCGTTGAACAGATCCTGGGTTTTTTCTGGTTTGGGTCACGTAGTAGTGTGATACTACACTCAAACAGTCGACTAAACCAGGTTTCGATCAATATTTTTGAGGATAACGCATGTTAGGTCTAGGTTAGGCCTGGGATTTGCCCTCATCAGACTCATACTTTCGCACACTTCGCATACTCGTTGAACAGATCCCGGGTTATTTTCTGGTTTGGATCACATAGTAATGTGGTACCACACAGAAACATTCAATTAAACCTGGTTTCGATCAATATTTTAGAGGATAACGCAAGTTAGGTCTGGGATAGGTCTGGGATTTGCCCTCATCAGACTCATACTTTCGCACACTTCACATACTCGTTGAACAGATCCTGGGTTATTTTCTGGTTTGGATCACATAGTAATGTGGTACCACACTGAAGCAGTCGATTAAACCTGGTTTCGATCAATATTTTAGAGAATAATTCATGTTAGGTCTAGGTTAGGTCTGGGATTTGCTCTCATCAGGCTCATTCTTTCGCATATTTCTCATACTTGATGGCTAGATCCTGGGCTGTTTCTGGATTGTATGACGTAGTAATGTGGTACCACCCTGAAACAGCGAATTAAACCTGGTTTCGATCAATATTTTAGAGGATAACGCAAGTTAGGTCTAGGGTAGTCCTGGGATTTGCCCTCATCAGGGTCATACTTTCGCAGTTTTAACATACATGTTGACCTGATCGACGGTTTTTTCTGCTTTGGATCACGTAGTAAAGTGGCACCACACTGAAACATTCAATTAAACCTGGTCTTGATAAATATTTTAGAGGATAACGCATGTTAGGTTTGGGTCAGGTCTAGGATTTGCCCTCATCAGGCTCATACTTTCGCATATTTCTCATACTTCATGGCTAGATCCTGGGCTGTTTCTGGATTGTATCACGTAGTACTGTGGTACCACGCTGAAACAGTCAATTAAACCTGGTTTCGATCAATATTTTAGAGGATAACGCAAGTTAGGTCTTGCATAGGTCTGGGATTCGCCCTCATCAGGCTCATACTTTCGCGTTTTTCACATACTCGTTGAACAGATCCTGGGTTTTTTCTGGTTTGTATCACGTAGTAGTGTGGTACCACACTGAAACAGTCCATTAAACCTGGTTTGGATCAATATTTTAGAGGATAACGCATGTTAGGGCTAGGTTAGCCCTGGGATTTGCACTCATCAGACTCATACTTTCGCATTCTTCTCATACTTGTTGAACTGATCCTGAGTTTTTTCTGGTTTGGATCACGTAGTAATGTGGTACCACACTGAAACAGTCGATTAAACCTGGTTTCGATCAATATTTTAGAGGATAACGCAAGTTAAGTCTGGGATAGGTATGGGATTAGCTCTCATCAGACTCATACTTTCGCACACTTCACATACTCGTTGAACAGGTCCTGGGTTATTTTCTGGTTTGGATCACATAGTAATGTGGTACCACACTGAAACAGTCGATTAAACCAGGTTTCGATCTATATTTTTGAGGATAACGCATGTTAGGTCTGGGATAGGTCTGGGATTTGCCCTCATCAGGCTCATACTTTCGCGTTTTTCACATACTTGTTGAACAGATCCTGGGTTTTTTCTGGTTTGGATCCCGTAGTAGTGTGGTACCACAATAAAACAGTCAATTAAACCTGGTTTCGATCAATATTTTAGAGGATATCGCAAGTTAGGTCTGGGATAGGTCTGGGATTAGCCCTCATCAGACTCATACTTTCGCTTTCTTCACATACTCGTTGAACAGATCCTGTGTTATTTTCTGGTTTGGATCACATAGTAATGTGGTACCACACTGAAACAGTCGATTAAACCAGGTTTCGAACAATATTTTTGAGGATAACGCATGTTAGGTCTGGGATAGGTCTGGGATTTGCTCTCATCAGGCTCATTCTTTCGCATATTTCTCATACTTGATGGCTAGATCCTGAGCTTTTTCTGGATTGCATCACGTAGTAATGAAGTACAACACTGAAACAGTCAATTAAACCTGGTTTCCATCAATGTTTTAGAGGACAACCCAAGTTAGGTCTGGGATAGGTCTGGGATTTGCTCTCATCAGGCTCATTCTTTCGCATATTTCTCATACTTGATGGCTAGATCCTGAGCTTTTCTGGATTGCATCACGTAGTAATGAAGTACAACACTGAAACAGTCAATTAAACCTGGTTTCCATCAATATTTTAGAGGACAACGCAAGTTAGGTCTGGGATAGGTCTGGGATTTGCCCTCATCAGGCCCATACTGTCGCGTTTTTCACATACTTGTTGAACAGATCCTGGGTTTTTTCTGGTTTGGATCCCGTAGTAGTGTGGTACCACACTGAAACAGTCCATTAAACCTGGTTTCGCTCAATATTTTAGAGGATAACGCATGTTAGGTCTAGGTCAGGCCTGGTTTTTTCATTCATCAGACTCATACTTTCGCATTCTTCACATACTTGTTGAACGGATCCTGGGTTTTTTCTGGTTTGGATCACTTAGTTATGTGGGTCCACACTGAAACAATCAATTAAACCTGGTCTTGATAAATATTTTAGAGGATAACGCATGTTATGTCTGGGATAGGTCTGGGATTTGTGCTCATCAGACTCATACTTTCGCACACTTCACATACTCGTTGAACAGATCCTGGGTTATCTTCTGGTTTGGATCACATAGTTATGTGGTACCGCACTGAAACAGTCGATTAAACTAGGTTTCGATCAATATTTTTTAGGATAACGCATGTTAGGTCTAGGTTAGGCCTGGGATTTTCACTCATCAGACTCATACTTTCGCATTCTTCACATACCTGTTGAACGGATCCTGGGTTTTTTCTGGTTTGGATCACGTAGTAATGTGGGTCCACACTGAAACAATCAATTAAACCTGGTCTTGATAAATATTTTAGAGGATAACGCATGTTAGGTCTGGGATAGGTCTGGGATTTGCCCTCATCAGACTCATACTTTCGCACACTTCACATACTCGTTGAACAGATCCTGGGTTTTTACTGGTTTGGATCACATAGTAATGTGGTACCGCACTGAAACAGTCCATTAAACCTGGTTTCGCTCAATATTTTAGAGGATAACGCATGTTAGGTCTAGGTTAGGCCTGGGATTTTCACTCATCAGACTCATACTTTCGCATTCCTCACATACTTGTAGAACGGATCCTGGGTTTTTGTCTGGTTTGGATCACGTAGTAATGTGGTACCACACTGAAACATTCAATTAAACCTGGTCTTGATAAATATTTTAGAGGATAACGCATGTTAGGTCTGGGTTACATCTAGGATTTGCCCTCATCAGGCTCATACTTTCGCATATTTCTCATACTTCATGGCTAGATCCTGGGCTGTTTCTGCATTGTATCACGTAGTAATGTGGTACCACGCTCAAAACAGTCAATTAAACCTGGTTTCGATCAATATTTTAGAGGATAACGCAAGTTAGGTCTGGGATAGGTCTAGGATTTGCCCTCATCAGGCTCTTACTATCGCATATTTCTCATACTTCATGGCTAGATCCTGGGCTATTTCTGGATTGGATCACGTAGTAAAGTGGTACCACACTGAAACATTCAATGAAACCTGTTCTGGATAAATATTTTAGAGGATAAAGCATCTTAGGTCTGGGTTAGGCCTGGGATTTTCACTCATCAGACTCATACTTTCGCATTCTTCACATACTTGTTGAACGGATCCTGGGTTTTTTCTGGTGTGGATCACGTAGTAATGTGGGTCCACACTGAAACAATCAATTAAACCTGGTCTTGATAAATATTTTAGAGGATAACGCAAGTTAGGTCTGGGATAGGTCCGGGATTTGCCCTCATCAGGCTCATACTTTCGCGTTTTTCACTTACTCGTTGAACAGATCCTGGGTTTTTTCTGGTTTGGGTCACGTAGTAGTGTGATACTACACTCAAACAGTCGACTAAACCAGGTTTCGATCAATATTTTTGAGGATAACGCATGTTAGGTCTAGGTTAGGCCTGGGATTTGCCCTCATCAGACTCATACTTTCGCACACTTCGCATACTCGTTGAACAGATCCCGGGTTATTTTCTGGTTTGGATCACATAGTAATGTGGTACCACACAGAAACATTCAATTAAACCTGGTTTCGATCAATATTTTAGAGGATAACGCAAGTTAGGTCTGGGATAGGTCTGGGATTAGCCCTCATCAGACTCATACTTTCGCACACTTCACATACTCGTTGAACAGATCCTGGGTTATTTTCTGGTTTGGATCACATAGTAATGTGGTACCACACTGAAGCAGTCGATTAAACCTGGTTTCGATCAATATTTTAGAGAATAATTCATGTTAGGTCTAGGTTAGGTCTGGGATTTGCTCTCATCAGGCTCATTCTTTCGCATATTTCTCATACTTGATGGCTAGATCCTGGGCTGTTTCTGGATTGTATGACGTAGTAATGTGGTACCACCCTGAAACAGCGAATTAAACCTGGTTTCGATCAATATTTTAGAGGATAACGCAAGTTAGGTCTGGCATAGTTCTGGGATTCGCCCTCATCAGGCTCATACTTTCGCGTTTTTCACATACTCGTTGAACAGATCCTGGGTTTTTTCTGGTTTGTATCACGTAGTAGTGTGGTACCACACTGAAACAGTCCATTAAACCTGGTTTGGATCAATATTTTAGAGGATAACGCATGTTAGGGCTAGGTTAGCCCTGGGATTTGCACTCATCAGACTCATACTTTCG
Source organism: Colletes latitarsis (assembly GCF_051014445.1). NCBI lineage: Eukaryota > Metazoa > Arthropoda > Insecta > Hymenoptera > Colletidae > Colletes > Colletes latitarsis. Next base: position 25,772,155 of record NW_027488366.1, on the reverse strand, counting down.
CATTCTTCTCATACTTGTTGAACTGATCCTGGGTTTTTTCTGGTTTGGATCACTTAGTAATGTGGTACCACACTGAAACAGTCGATTAAACCTGGTTTCGATCAATATTTTAGAGGATAACGCAAGTTAAGTCTGGGATAGGTATGGGATTAGCCCTCATCAGACTCATACTTTCGCACACTTCACATACTCGTTGAACAGGTCCTGGGTTATTTTCTGGTTTGGATCACATAGTAATGTGGTACCACACTGAAACAGTCGATTAAACCAGGTTTCGATCTATATTTTTGAGGATAACGCATGTTAGGTCTGGGATAGGTCTGGGATTTGCCCTCATCAGGCTCATACTTTCGCGTTTTTCACATACTTGTTGAACAGATCCTGGGTTTTTTCTGGTTTGGATCCCGTAGTAGTGTGGTACCACAATAAAACAGTCAATTAAACCTGGTTTCGATCAATATTTTAGAGGATATCGCAAGTTAGGTCTGGGATAGGTCTGGGATTAGCCCTCATCAGACTCATACTTTCGCTTTCTTCACATACTCGTTGAACAGATCCTGTGTTATTTTCTGGTTTGGATCACATAGTAATGTGGTACCACACTGAAACAGTCGATTAAACCAGGTTTCGAACAATATTTTTGAGGATAACGCATGTTAGGTCTGGGATAGGTCTGGGATTTGCTCTCATCAGGCTCATTCTTTCGCATATTTCTCATACTTGATGGCTAGATCCTGAGCTTTTTCTGGATTGCATCACGTAGTAATGAAGTACAACACTGAAACAGTCAATTAAACCTGGTTTCCATCAATGTTTTAGAGGACAACGCAAGTTAGGTCTGGGATAGGTCTGGGATTTGCTCTCATCAGGCTCATTCTTTCGCATATTTCTCATACTTGATGGCTAGATCCTGAGCTTTTCTGGATTGCATCACGTAGTAATGAAGTACAACACTGAAACGGTCAATTAAACCTGGTTTCCATCAATATTTTAGAGGACAACGCAAGTTAGGTCTGGGATAGGTCTGGGATTTGCCCTCATCAGGCCCATACTGTCGCGTTTTTCACATACTTGTTGAACGGATCCTGGGTTTTTTCTGGTTTGGATCACGTAGTAATGTGGTACCACACTGAAACTGTCGATTAAACCTGGTTATGATCAATATTTTAGAGGATAACTCATAGTTAGGTTTGGGATAGGTCTGGGATTTGACCTCATCAGACTCATACTTTCGCAAACTTCACATACTCGTTGAACAGATCCTGGGTTATTTTCTGGTTTGGATCACATAGTAATGTGGTACCACACTGAAGCAGTCGATTAAACCTGGTTTCGATCAATATTTTAGAGAATAATTCATGTTAGGTCTAGGTTAGGTCTGGGATTTGCTCTCATCAGGCTCGTTCTTTCGCATATTTCTCATACTTGATGGCTAGATCCTGGGCTTTTTCTGGATTGCATCACGTAGTAATGAAGTACAACACTGAAACAGTCAATTAAACCTGGTTTCCATCAATATCTTAGAGGACAACGCAAGTTAGGTCTGGGATAGGTCTGGGATTTGACCTCATCAGACTCATACTTTCGCACACTTCACATACTAGTTGAACAGATCCTGGGTTATTTTCTGGTTTGGATCACATAGTAATGTGGTACCACACTGAAGCAGTCGATTAAACCTGGTTTCGATCAATATTTTAGAGAATAATTCATGTTAGGTCTAGGTTAGGTCAGGGATTTGCTCTCATCAGGCTCATTCTTTCGCATATTTCTCATACTTGATGGCTAGATCCTGGGCTGTTTCTGGAATGTATGACGTAGTAATGTGGTACCACCCTGAAACAGCGAATTAAACCTGGTTTCGATCAATATTTTAGAGGATAACGCAAGTTAGGTCTAGGGTAGTCCTGGGATTTGCCCTCATCAGGGTCATACTTTCGCAGTTTTAACATACATGTTGACCTGATCGACGGTTTTTTCTGCTTTGGATCACGTAGTAAAGTGGCACCACACTGAAACATTCAATTAAACCTGGTCTTGATAAATATTTTAGAGGATAACGCATGTTAGGTTTGGGTTAGGTCTAGGATTTGCCCTCATCAGGCTCATACTTTCGCATATTTCTCATACTTCATGGCTAGATCCTGGGCTGTTTCTGGATTGTATCACGTAGTACTGTGGTACCACGCTGAAACAGTCAATTAAACCTGGTTTCGATCAATATTTTAGAGGATAACGCAAGTTAGGTCTGGCATAGGTCTGGGATTCGCCCTCATCAGGCTCGTACTTTCGCGTTTTTCACATACTTGATGGCTAGATCCTGGGCTATTTCTGGATTGCATCACGTAGTAATGAAGTACAACACTGAAACAGTCAATTAAACCTGGTTTCCATCAATATCTTAGAGGACAACGCAAGTTAGGTCTGGGATAGGTCTGGGATTTGACCTCATCAGACTCATACTTTCGCACACTTCACATACTCGTTGAACGGATCCTGGGTTATTTTCTGGTTTGGATCACATAGTAATGTGGTACCACACTGAAGCAGTCGATTAAACCTGGTTTCGATCAATATTTTAGAGAATAATTCATGTTAGGTCTAGGTTAGGTCTGGGATTTGCTCTCATCAGGCTCATTCTTTCGCATATTTCTCATACTTGATGGCTAGATCCTGGGCTGTTTCTGGATTGTATGACGTAGTAATGTGGTACAACACTGAATCAGTCAATTAAACCTGGTTTCCATCAATATCTTAGAGGACAACGCAAGTTAGGTCTGGGATAGGTCTGGGATTTGACCTCATCAGACTCATACTTTCGCACACTTCACATACTCGTTGAACAGATCCTGGGTTATTTTCTGGTTTGGATCACATAGTAATGTGGTACCACACTGAAGCAGTCGATTAAACCTGGTTTCGATCAATATTTTAGAGAATAATTCATGTTAGGTCTAGGTTAGGTCTGGGATTTGCTCTCATCAGGCTCATTCTTTCGCATATTTCTCATACTTGATGGCTAGATCCTGGGCTGTTTCTGGATTGTATGACGTAGTAATGTGGTACCACCCTGAAACAGCGAATTAAACCTGGTTTCGATCAATATTTTAGAGGATAACGCAAGTTAGGTCTAGGTTAGTCCTGGGATTTGCCCTCATCAGGGTCATACTTTCGCAGTTTTAACATACATGTTGACCTGATCGACGGTTTTTTCTGCTTTGGATCACGTAGTAAAGTGGCACCACACTGAAACATTCAATTAAACCTGGTCTTGATAAATATTTTAGAGGATAACGCATGTTAGGTTTGGGTTAGGTCTAGGATTTGCCCTCATCAGGCTCATACTTTCGCATATTTCTCATACTTCATGGCTAGATCCTGGGCTGTTTCTGGAATGTATCACGTAGTACTGTGGTACCACGCTGAAACAGTCAATTAAACCTGGTTTCGATCAATATTTTAGAGGATAACGCAAGTTAGGTCTGGCATAGGTCTGGGATTCGCCCTCATCAGGCTCATACTTTCGCGTTTTTCACATACATGTTGAACAGATCCTGGGTTTTTTCTGGTTTGTATCACGTAGTAGTGTGGTACCACACTGAAACAGTCCATTAAACCTGGTTTGGATCAATATTTTAGAGGATATCGCATGTTAGGGCTAGGTTAGCCCTGGGATTTGCACTCATTAGACTCATACTTTCGCATTCTTCTCATACTTGTTGAACTGATCCTGGGTTTTTTCTGGTTTGGATCACGTACTAATGTGGTACCACACTGAAACAGTCGATTAAACCTGGTTTCGATCAATATTTTAGAGGATAACGCAAGTTAAGTCTGGGAATGGTCTGGGATTTGACCTCATCAGACTCATACTTTCGTACACTTCACATACTCGTTGAACAGATCCTGGGTTACTTTCTGGTTTGGATCACATAGTAATGTGGTACCACACTGAAACAGTCGATTAAACCAGGTTTCGATCAATATTTTTGAGGATAACGCATGTTAGGTCTAGGTTAGGCCTGGGATTCTCACTCATCAGACTTATACTTTCGCATTCTTCACATACTTGTAGAACGAATCCTGGGTTTTTTCTGGTTTGGATCACGTAGTAATGTGGGACCACACTGAAACAGTCAATTAAACCTGGTTTGGATCAATATTTTAGAGGATAACGCATGTTAGGTCTGGGATAGGTATGGGATTTGCCCTCATCAGACTCATACTTTCGCACACTTCACATACTCGTTGAACAGGTCCTGGGTTATTTTCTGGTTTGGATCACATAGTAATGTGGTACCACACTGAAACAGTCGATTAAACCAGGTTTCGATCTATATTTTTGAGGATAACGCATGTTAGGTCTGGGATAGGTCTGGGATTTGCCCTCAACGGGCTCATACTTTCGCGTTTTTCACATACTTGTTGAACAGATCCTGGGTTTTTTCTGGTTTGGATCCCGTAGTAGTGTGGTAACACAATAAAACAGTCAATTAAACCTGGTTTCGATCAATATTTTAGAGGATATCGCAAGTTAGGTCTGGGATAGGTCTGGGATTAGCCCTCATCAGACTCATACTTTCGCTTTCTTCACATACTCGTTGAACAGATCCTGTGTTATTTTCTGGTTTGGATCACATAGTAATGTGGTACCACACTGAAACAGTCGATTAAACCAGGTTTCGAACAATATTTTTGAGGATAACGCATGTTAGGTCTGGGATAGGTCTGGGATTTGCTCTCATCAGGCTCATTCTTTCGCATATTTCTCATACTTGATGGCTAGATCCTGAGCTTTTTCTGGATTGCATCACGTAGTAATGAAGTACAACACTGAAACAGTCAATTAAACCTGGTTTCCATCAATGTTTTAGAGGACAACGCAAGTTAGGTCTGGGATAGGTCTGGGATTTGCTCTCATCAGGCTCATTCTTTCGCATATTTCTCATACTTGATGGCTAGATCCTGAGCTTTTCTGGATTGCATCACGTAGTAATGAAGTACAACACTGAAACAGTCAATTAAACCTGGTTTCCATCAATATTTTAGAGGACAACGCAAGTTAGGTCTGGGATAGGTCTGGGATTTGCCCTCATCAGGCCCATACTGTCGCGTTTTTCACATACTTGTTGAACTGATCCTGGGTTTTTTCTGGTTTGGATCACGTAGTAATGTGGTTCCACACTGAAACAGTCGGTTAAACCTGGTTTCGATCAATATTTTAGAGGATAACGCAAGTTAGGTCTGGGATAGGTCTGGGATTAGCCCTCATCAGACTCATAATTTCGCACACTTCACATACTCGTTGAACAGATCCTGGGTTATTTTCTGGTTTGGATCACATAGTAATGTGGTACCAAACTGAGACAGTCGATTAAACCAGGTTTTGATCAATATTTTAGAGGATAACGCATGTTAGGTCTAGGTTAGCCCTGGGATTCTCACTCATCAGACTCATACTTTCGCATTCTTCTTATACTTGTTGAACTGATCCTGGGTTTTTTCTTGTTTGGATCACGTAGTAATGTGGTACCACACTGAAACAGTCGATTAAACCTGGTTTCGATCAATATTTTAGAGGATAACGCAAGTTAGGTCTTGGATAGGTCTGGGATTAGCCCTCATCAGACTCATACTTTCGCACACTTCACATACTCGTTGAACAGATCCTGGGTTATTTTCTGGTTTGGATCACATAGTAATGTGGTACCACACTGGAACAGTCGATTAAACCAGGTTTCGATCAATATTTTTCAGGATAACGCATGTTAGGTCTAGGTTAGGCCTGGGATTTTCACTCATCAGACTCATACTTTCGCATTCTTCACATAATTGTAGAACGGATCCTGGGTTTTTTCTGGTTTGGATCACGTAGTAATGTGGGTCCACACTGAAACAATCAATTAAACCTGCTCTTGATAAATATTTTAGAGGATAACACATGTTAGGTCTGGGATAGGTCTGGGATTTGCCCTCATCAGACTCATACTTTCGCACACTTCACATACTCGTTGAACAGATCCAGGGTTTTTTCTGGTTTGGGTCACGTAGTAGTGTGATACTACACTCAAACAGTCGACTAAACCAGGTTTCGATCAATATTTTTGAGGATAACGCATGTTAGGTCTAGGTTAGGCCTGGGATTTTCACTTATCAGACTCATACTTTCGCATTCTTCACATACTTGTTGAACTGATCCTCGGTTTTTTCTGGTTTGGATCGCGTAGTAATGTGGTTCCACACTGAAACAGTCGGTTAAACCTGGTTTCGATCAATATTTTAGAGGATAACGCAAGTTAGGTCTGGGATAGGTGTGGGATTAGCCCTCATCAGACTCATACTTTCGCACACTTCACATACTCGTTGAACAGATCCTGGGTTATTTTCTGGTTTGGATCACATAGTAATGTGGTACCAAACTGAGACAGTCGATTAAACCAGGTTTCGATCAATATTTTAGAGGATAACGCATGTTAGGTCTAGGTTAGCCCTGGGATTTTCACTCATCAGACTCATACTTTCGCATTCTTCTTATACTTGTTGAACTGATCCTGGGTTATTTTCTGGTTTGGATCACATAGTAATGTGGTACCACACTGAAACAGTCGATTAAACCAGGTTTCGATCAATATTTTTCAGGATAACGCATGTTAGGTCTAGGTTAGGCCTGGGATTTTCACTCATCAGACTCATACTTTCGCATTCTTCACATACTTGTAGAACGGATCCTGGGTTTTTACTGGTTTGGATCACGTAGTAATGTGGTACCACACAGAAACATTCAATTAAACCTGGTTTCGATCAATATTTTAGAGGATAACGCAAGTTAGGTCTGGGATAGGTCCGGGATTTGCCCTCATCAGGCTCATACTTTCGCGTTTTTCACATACTTGTTGAACAGCTCCTGGGTTTTTTCTGGTTTGGGTCACGTAGTAATGTGGTACCACGCTGAAACAGTCAATTAAACCTGGTTTCGATCAATATTTTAGAAGATAACGCAAGTTAGGTCTGGCATAGGTCTGGGATTCGCCCTCATCAGGCTCATACTTTCGCGTTTTTCACATACTTGTTGAACAGATCCTGGGTTTTTTCTGGTTTGTATCACGTAGTAGTGTGGTACCACACTGAAACAGTCCATTAAAGCTGGTTTGGATCAATTGCTTAGAGGATAACGCATGTTAGGTCTAGGTTAGCCCTGGGATTTTCACTCATCAGACTCATACTTTCGCATTCTTCTCATACTTGTTGAACTGATCCTGGGTTTTTTCTGGTTTGGATCACGTAGTAATTTGGTACCACACTGAAGCAGTCGATTAAACCTGGTTTCGATCAATATCTTAGAGGATAACGCAAGTTAAGTCTGGGAATGGTCTGGGATTTGACCTCATCAGACACATACTTTCGCACACTTCACATACTCGTTGAACAGATCCTGGGTTATTTTCTTGTTTGGATCTCATAGTAATGTGGTACCACACTGAAACAGTCGATTAAACCTGGTTTCACTCAATATTTTAGAGGATAACGCATGTTAGGTCTAGGTCAGGCCTGGGATTTTCACCCATCAGACTCATACTTTCGCATTCTTCACATACGTGTTGAACGGATGCTGGGTTTTTTCTGGTTTGGATCACGTAGTAATGTGGGTCCACAGTGAAAGAATCAATTACACCTGGTCTTGATAAATATTTTAGAGGATAACGCATGTTAGGTCTGGGATAGGTATGGGATTTGTCCTCATCAGACTCATACTTTCGCACACTTCACATACTCGTTCAACAGATCCTGGGTTATTTTCTGGTTTGGATCACATAGTAATGTGGTACCACACTGAAACAGTCGATTAAACCAGGTTTCGATCTATATTTTTGAGGATAACGCATGTTAGGTCTAGGTTAGGCCTGGGATTTTCACTCATCAGACTCATACTTTCGCATTCTTCACATACTTGTTGAACGGATCCTGGGTTTTTTCTGGTTTGGATCACGTTGTAATGTGGGACCACACTGAAACAATCAATTAAACCTGGTCTTGATACATATTTTAGAGGATAACGCATGTTAGGCTTGGGTTAGGTCTAGGATTTGCCCTCAGCAGGCTCATACTTTCGCATATCTCTCATACTTCATGGGCTAGATCCTGGGCTGTTTCTGGATTGTATCACGTAGTAATGTGGTACAACGCTGAAACAGTCAATTAAACCTGGTTTCGATCAATATTTTAGAGAAAAATTCATGTTAGGTCTAGGTTAGGTCTGGGATTTGCTCTCATCAGGCTCATTCTTTCGCATATTTCTCATACATGTTGAACAGATCCTGGGTTTTTTCTGGTTTGGATCACGTAGTAATGTGGGACCACACTGAAACAATCAACTAAACCTGGTTTCCATCAATATTTTAGAGGACAACGCAAGTTAGGTCTGGGATAGGTCTGGGATTTGCCCTCATCAGGCTCATACTTTCGCGTTTTTCACATACTTGTTGAACAGATCCTGGGTTTTTTCTGGTTTGGATCCCGTAGTAGTGTGGTACCACAATAAAACAGTCAATTAAACCTGGTTTCGATCAATATTTTAGAGGATATCGCAAGTTAGGTCTGGGATAGGTCTGGGATTAGCCCTCATCAGACTCATACTTTCGCTTTCTTCACATACTCGTTGAACAGTTCCTGTGTTATTTTCTGGTTTGGATCAGATAGTAATGTGGTACCACACTGAAACAGTCGATTAAACCAGGTTTCGAACAATATTTTTGAGGATAACGCATGTTAGGTCTGGGACAGGTCTGGGATTTGCTCTCATCAGGCTCATTCTTTCGCATATTTCTCATACTTGATGGCTAGATCCTGAGCTTTTTCTGGATTGCATCACGTAGTAATGAAGTACAACACTGAAACAGTCAATTAAACCTGGTTTCCATCAATGTTTTAGAGGACAACGCAAGTTATGTCCGGGATAGGTCTGGGATTTGCTCTCATCAGGCTCATTCTTTCGCATATTTCCCATACTTGATGGCTAGATCCTGAGCTTTTCTGGATTGCATCACGTAGTAATGTAGTACAACACTGAAACAGTCAATTAAACCTGGTTTCCATCAATATTTTAGGGGACAACGCAAGTTAGGTCTGGGATAGGTCTGGGATTTGCCCTCATCAGGCCCATACTGTCGCGTTTTTCACATACTTGTTGAACAGATCCTGGGTTTTTTCTGGTTTGGATCCCGTAGTAGTGTGGTACCACACTGAAACAGTCCATTAAACCTGGTTTCGCTCAATATTTTAGAGGATAACGCATGTTAGGTCTAGGTCAGGCCTGGTTTTTTCACTCATCAGACTCATACTTTCGCATTCTTCACATACTTGTTGAACGGATCCTGGGTTTTTTCTGGTTTGGATCACGTAGTTATGTGGGTCCACACTGAAACAATCAATTAAACCTGGTCTTGATAAATATTTTAGAGGATAACGCATGTTAGGTCTGGGATAGGTCTGGGATTTGCGCTCATCAGACTCATACTTTCGCACACTTCACATACTCGTTGAACAGATCCTGGGTTATTTTCTGGTTTGGATCACATAGTAATGTGGTACCGCACTGAAACAGTCAATTAAACCAGGTTTCGATCAATATTTTTTAGGATAACGCATGTTAGGTCTAGGTTAGGCCTGGGATTTTCACTCATCAGACTCATACTTTCGCATTCTTCACATACCTGTTGAACGGATCCTGGGTTTTTTCTGGTTTGGATCACGTAGTAATGTGGGTCCACACTGAAACAATCAATTAAACCTGGTCTTGATAAATATTTTAGAGGATAACGCATGTTAGGTCTGGGATAGGTCTGGGATTTGCCCTCATCAGACTCATACTTTCGCACACTTCACATACTCGTTGAACAGATCCTGGGTTTTTACTGGTTTGGATCACATAGTAATGTGGTACCACACTGAAACTGTCGATTAAACCAGGTTTCGATCAATATTTTTGAGGACAACGCATGTTAGGTCTAGGTTAGGCCTGGGATTTTCACACATCAGACTCATACTTTCGCATTCCTCACATACTTGTTGAACGGATCCTGGGTTTTTGTCTGGTTTGGATCACGTAGTAATGTGGTACCACACTGAAACATTCAATTAAACCTGGTCTTGATAAATATTTTAGAGGATAACGCGTGTTAGGTCTGGGTTACGTCTAGGATTTGCCCTCATCAGGGTCATACTTTCGCATATTTCTCATACTTCATGGCTAGATCCTGGGCTGTTTCTGCATTGTATCACGTAGTAATGTGGTACCACGCTGAAACAGTCAATTAAACCTGGTTTCGATCAATATTTTAGAGGATAACGCAAGTTAGGTCTGGGATAGGTCTAGGATTTGCCCTCATCAGGCTCTTACTATCGCATATTTCTCATACTTCATGGCTAGATCCTGGGCAATTTCTGGATTGGATCACGTAGTAAAGTGGTACCACACTGAAACATTCAATGAAACCTGTTCTGGATAAATATTTTAGAGGATAAAGCATCTTAGGTCTGGGTTAGGCCTGGGATTTTCACTCATCAGACTCATACTTTCGCATTCTTCACATACTTGTAGAACGGATCCTGGGTTTTTACTGGTTTGGATCACGTAGTAATGTGGTACCACACAGAAACATTCAATTAAACCTGGTTTCGATCAATATTTTAGAGGATAACGCAAGTTAGGTCTGGGATAGGTCCGGGATTTGCCCTCATCAGGCTCATACTTTCGCGTTTTTCACATACTTGTTGAACAGATCCTGGGTTTTTTCTGGTTTGGGTCACGTAGTAGTGTGATACTACACTCAAACAGTCGACTAAACCAGGTTTCGATCAATATTTTTGAGGATAACGCATGTTAGGTCTAGGTTAGGCCTGGGATTTTCACTCATCAGACTCATACTTTCGCATTCTTCACATACTTGTTGAACTGATCCTGGGTTTTTTCTGGTTTGGACCACGTAGTAATGTGGTTCCACACTGAAACAGTCGGCTAAACCTGGTTTCGATCAATATTTTAGAGGATAACGCAAGTTAGGTCTGGGATAGGTCTGGGATTAGCCCTCATCAGACTCATACTTTCGCACACTTCACATACTCGTTGAACAGATCCTGGGTTATTTTCTGGTTTGGATCACGTAGTAATGTGGGACCACACTGAATCAGTCAATTAAACCTGGTCTTGATAAATATTTTAGAGGATAACGCAAGTTAGGTCTGGGATAGGTCTGGGATTTGCCCTCATCAGACTCATACTTTCGCATTCTTCACATACTTGTTGAACTGATCCTGGGTTTTTTCCGGTTTGGATCACGTAGTAATGTGGTACCAAACTGAAACAGTCGATTAAACCTGGTTTCGATCAATATTTTGGAGGATAACGCAAGTTAGGTCTAGGTTAGGCCGGGGATTTTCACTCATCAGACTCATATTTCGCATTCTTCACATACTTGTTGAACGGATCCTGGGTTTTTTCTGGTTTTGATCACGTAGTAATGTGGGACCACACTGAATCAGTCAATTAAACCTGGTCTTGATAAATATTTTAGAGGATAACGCATGTTAGGTTTGGCTTAGGTCTAGGATTTGCCCCCAGCAGGCTCATACTTTCGCATATTTCTCATACTTGATGGCTAGATCCTGGGCTTTTTCTGGATTGGATCACGTAGTAATGAAGTACAACACTGAAACAGTCAATTAAACCTGGTTTCCATCAATATTTTAGAGGACAGCGCATGTTAGGTCTAGGTTAGGCCTGGGATTTGCCCTGATCAGGGTCATACTTTCGCAGTTTTAACATACATGCTGACCTGATCGAGGGTTTTTTCTGCCTTGGATCACGTAGTAAAGTGGTACCACACTGAAACAGTCCATTAAACCTGGTTTTGATCAATATTTTAGAGGATAACGCATGTTAGGTCTAGGTTAGGTCTGGGATTTTCGATCATGAGACTCATACTTTCGCATTGTTCACATACTTGTTGAACGGGTCCTGGGTTTTTTCTGGTTTGGTTCATGTAATAATGTGGTACCACTCTGAAACATTCAATTAAACCTGGTCTTGATAAATATTTTAGAGGATAACGCATGTTAGGTTTGGCTTAGGTCTAGGATTTGCCCCCAGCAGGCTCATACTTTCGCATATTTCTCATACTTCATGGCTAGATCCTGGCTGTTTCTGGTTTGTATCACGTAGTAATGTGGTACCACGCTGAAACAGTCAATTAAACCTGGTTTCGATCAATATTTTAGAGGATAACGCAAGTTAGGTCTGGCATAGGTCTGGGATTCGCCCTCATCAGGCTCATACTTTCGCGTTTCTCACATACTTGTTGAACAGATCCTGGGTTTTTTCTGGTTTGTATCACGTAGTAATGTGGTACCAAACTGAAACAGTCGATTAAACCAGGTTTCGACCAATATTTTTGAGGATAACGCATGTTAGGTCTAGGTTAGGCCTGGGATTTTCACTCATCAGACTCATACTTTCGCATTCCTCACATCCTTGTTGAACGGATCCTGGGTTTTTTCTGGTTTATATCACGTAGTAATGTGGTACCACACTGAAACAGTCCATTAAACCTGGTTTGGATCAATATTTTAGAGGATAACGCATGTTAGGTCTAGGTTAGCCCTGGGATTTTCACCCATCAGACTCATACTTTCGCATTCTTCTTTTACTTGTTGAACTGATCCTGGGTTTTTTCTGGTTTGGATCACGTAGTAATGTGGTACCACACTGAAGCAGTCGATTAAACCTGGTTTCGATCAATATTTTAGCGGATAACGCTAGTTAAGTCTGGGATTGGTCTGGGATTTGACCTCATCAGCCTCATACTTTCGCACACTTCACATACTCGTTGAACAGATCCTGGGTTTTTTTCTGGTTTGGATCACATAGTAATGTGGCACCACACTGAAACAGTCGATTAAACCACGTTTCGATCAATATTTTTGAGGATAACGCATGTTAGGTCTAGGTTAGGCCCGGGATTTTCACTCATCAGACACATATTTCACATTCTTCACATACTTGTTGAACGGATCCTGGGTTTTTTCTGGTTTGGATCACGTAGTAATGTGGGACCACACTGAATCAGTCAATTAAACCTGGTTTCGACCAATATTTTAGAGAATAATTCATGTTAGGTCTAGGTTAGGTCTGGGATTTTCTCTCATCAGGCTCATTCTTTCGCATATTTCTCATACTTGAGGGCTCGATCCTGGGCTTTTTCTGGATTGGATCACGTAGTAATGAAGTACAACACTGAAACAGTCAATTAAACCTGGTTTCCATCAATATTTTAGAGGACAGCGCAAGTTAGGTCTAGGTTAGGCCTGGGATTTGCCCTGATCAGGGTCATACTTTCGCAGTTTTAACATACATGTTGACCTGATCGAGGGTTTTTTCTGCTTTGGATCACGTAGTAAAGTGGTACCACACTGAAACAGTCCATTAAACCTGGTTTGGATCAATATTTTAGAGGATAACGCATGTTAGGTCTAGGTTAGGTCTAGGATTTTCGCTCATGAGACTCATACTTTCGCATTCTTCACATACTTGTTGAACGGATCCTGGGTTTTTTCTGGTTTGGTTCATGTAGTAATGTGGTACCACACTGAAACAATCAATTAAACCTGGTCTTGATAAATATTTTAGAGGATAACGCATGTTAGGTTTGGCTTAGGTCTAGGATTTGCCCCCAGCAGGCTCATACTTTCGCATATTTCTCATACTTCATGGCTAGATCCTGGGCTGTTTCTGGTTTGTATCACGTAGTAATGTGGTACCACGCTGAAACAGTCAATTAAACCTGGTTTCGATCAATATTTTAGAGGATAACGCAAGTTAGGTCTGGCATAGGTCTGGGATTCGCCCTCATCAGGCTCATACTTTCGCGTTTTTCACATACTTGTTGAACAGATCCTGGGTTTTTTCTGGTTTGTATCACGTAGTAGTGTGGTACCACACTGAAACAGTCCATTAAAGCTGGTTTGGATCAATTGCTTAGAGGATAACGCATGTTAGGTCTAGGTTAGCCCTGGGATTTTCACTCATCAGACTCATACTTTCGCATTCTTCTCATACTTGTTGAACTGATCCTGGGTTTTTTCTGGTTTGGATCACGTAGTAATTTGGTACCACACTGAAGCAGTCGATTAAACCTGGTTTCGATCAATATATTAGAGGATAACGCAAGTTAAGTCTGGGATAGGTATGGGATTTGCCCTCATCAGACTCATACTTTCGCACACTTCACATACTCGTTGAACAGATCCTGGGTTATTTTCTGGTTTGGATCACATAGTAATGTGGTACCACCCTGAAACAGTCGATTAAACCAGGTTTCGATCTATATTTTTGAGGATAACGCATGTTAGGTCTAGGTTAGGCCTGGGATTTTCACTCATCAGACTCATACTTTCGCATTCTTCACATACTTGTTGAACGGATCCTGGGTTTTTTCTGGTTTGGATCACGTTGTAATGTGGGACCACACTGAAACAATCAATTAAACCTGGTCTTGATAAATATTTTAGAGGATAACGCATCTTAGG